>NC_092288.1:5697500-5720000 GCF_036320965.1 Panulirus ornatus | reverse complement strand
TGTGTGTGTGTGTGTGTGTGTGTGTGTGGGTGGGTGTGTGTGTGTGTGTGTGCGTCCTGGAGAAAGTTTTAAACCATGTCTCTCATTCTTGCACATATACCATGTATTACCATTATGTCTGCACACACACACACACACACACACCTCTTCATCAAGTGGCTCCAAAGAGGTGGATGAACAGCTGGGTTGGCTGTGAGCTGACTGCCCTGTCCGGGACGTGTAGGTGTGTATATATGTGTGTTACTGAAAGTTACAACGTGTTCGAAACTATACTTACAATGATACTACTAATACACTAATACTACAACTACTACTGCTAATAACAGTAATAATTATAATTACAATCATTATTAAAGTCTCATCGAATTAACAGATACTAAAGGATAAAAATAAAAACCTTAAAATACACACAATAAAGAGTGTGGGGGATATAAAAAAAAAATGTGACTTGGGGAGAAGAGATAAACATAATATTTATGCAGATACTGGAGTGAAGACATGAATTTAAATATGTGGTTATGATAATAAGGGATCAGGGGATAGAGGGAAGCACGTGTGTGTGTGTGTGTGTGTGTGTGTGTGTGTGTGTGTGTGTGAGCGTCACGGGCGAGTGCAAGATGGAGACAACATTGAAAAATCAAACAACCAAACGACATCGCGAAATAGTCTGCAGTTTACACTAACGGGGTTGGTGGTTCGAGAAGGAGCCCCCGGTATCACAGCCTTCTAGGAGGAATGGGGAGGGGGGAGGGGAGGGGGGTCGACCTATATATAAACACATATGCAAGACAGCGTCATAGAAGCCATAAAGCACAGATTTACCTTTACAACTGCATATAACAACCTAGCCCTTCTTGCTCTCGTCAGATTTGAGTGAGGAACCCACGTTATCAACGGGGGGCTCGATATCCGGGTATTTAAGGAGCAAACAGCTGACGCAGAATGTAAACAAACAGTAGCTCGTGCAGACATCCCCTCGCAACTTTAACGGAGAATCCCCTTCCTCTCACAACATGGTGGATGTTCATTACGTGATCTGAATGACTGTGTGTCTATCTGGGGGACTTTGTCTGTCTGGATGAGAGAGAGAGAGAGAGAGAGAGAGAGAGAGAGAGAGAGAGAGAGAGAGAGAGAGAGAGAGAGAGAGAGAGAGAAGGATGTAACACGTGGCCTAGTTTCCCGTGGGGGTAAGGTCCAGAGGTCCTTCCCAGTAAGGAGCGTGGCAGAGGACGTCGTTTCTCTCTCTCTCTCTCGTCTTGAACTGAGAGATTAATATGTTCTGCCCAACCGTACCCACACACCAGAAAGCCACGTCCCACCTTCTACGACGATAAATAATCCTGCGACTAAATGTGTAAAATATAGATCGCAAATCACACCACAACAGTTCATAACCAAGCAGCAACACCTGTTTGGAACAGAAGTGATCAATAATGGTGATCATTCCAGTAGCAGTGTGGTAGTAGCAATGATAACAATGATGATTACAGCAGACGTAGGAGTATTGATGATAATGATAATAATCATTAACAGTAGCAATAGTACACTCGACTGCTTTCCCCGTGTGAGAATGAGTCTGGAACAGACAAACAATGAGTCTATTTGCATACAGTCACCTTCTAGGTATAATAACATCAACAACAACAATAATAATAATTATAATAATAATAATATTAACATTAACAATACTACTACTACTACTACTACTAATAATAATAATAATAACAACAACAACAATAATAATAACAACAACAACAATAATAATAATAATAACAATAATAATAATGATAATAATAATAATATAAATAATAATAATAATAATAATAATAATATAAATAATAATAATAATCTCGTATAATTAATTACAACCACGAGCTGCAAAATAATCTAACGGTGTTAGATTATCCCTCGTCACCACACACACACACACCTACCCTAACCCGCTCTGACACCAGGCTGAAGTGCTGGCGAAACCGTTCACAGGTCGCCCGCGCGCCTCACCTGCGATCACTGCATGAAAAGCACCTGGCATCAAACCCGACACTGACGTGGGGCGTTCTACTGCAAGCCAGGCACTTTGGGCCTTTTCAGCTACATGAGGTTCGCTTCCTCCTCCTCTGGTCTCCTGCCAAATGAGCAATACCTGTATTAAGGAGGAGTGGGAGTGGAAGGAAGGAAGGGACTGGTCATCTACTGGGACTGGCAATGTTCTCCATTATTCTGTGAAGCATTTCTTTATTCTTTTTTTTTTTCTATACCCGACAGTAACTCCACGCGATTAGAATATTCAAATCGTTCTTTAAGAGCATTAAATACCAAGTTCCTGGTCGAGATTTAAGACCGACGTGAATTCCGAGTAACTTACCTTCCTCTCACAAGATAAAATGGGTCTACGTCACACAATGTCCTCCTTCAGCTTCGTCCTGGAGGGAACAAATGAAAACAAAAAATCACATCAATTTTATTCTACTTCTGAAACATTCAGAAAATGGCATTACCAAAGTAATTTTTTCCATAAACTTGAATAATTCGATTTTTAAGTATTTTCTTTTCTTTTTTAAATTGGAGAGAACAAACTAAAGTAAGAGTGTTCAGAAAAAAACTGGAAAAAATATCTAGTAACTTGTTTGAGTAAGATGCCCAATTGATTTATGAGAATCGTTGATGTGCTCCCTCTTCCTTTCAGTTAATTCTGTTTACTCTACTCGTGATGTAATCATATTCCAAACACACTCAATCACGAGGAACAGCAGACATTAAACACACTCAATCTGGCTTTGACTGCAGCTCACGCATGCGCAATGAGGGAAGTCAAGCGAGGGTTGACTGCAATATACCCTCAATTATTTTTGGCCTACTTCTGAGCATGAAAAAAATAATAAACCATAATGTACAATGAATTCTATGTCTACAGAGGCAACTATCCGTCTAAAGTTTTCATTAAAGTCTTATAAAAATTCGTGATTCCCCCCCTCCATCCCCTCACCCTCCTGTATAATCAAAGGATTTAATAAAGAAAAAAAAAAGGTGAGGTTGGCCACAGTTCCTGCCGAGATGAAAAAATAAGATGATAACGAAATGCGATAATGAAATAAATCAGCGAAACTCTATGAGGCCACAAAGACTTCCCAAATCGTTACACTCACAAAAAAAAAGAAGAAAAAAGGTGTCTCTTCAACATCCAGTCGCACAATCTACAAGCAAAATGCTGCTGACGTGAACCTCACCTTCACACAACCTTTTGAGAGGCGTTTTGAAATGGGAAACGTAAAGGCAAAATACTGGTCGAAATCTCAACGTGGTGATCCGTTGCTGCAGCCCAGACACGTGCGGAGGCCAGCCTGTTTTGTTTACATAATCAGCTGATTGTCAGTTGGCGCGCGTTTCCCCCCGCCCACGGTATGATATGGTAGTAAAGTTGAAATATGAAGCAGTTTGACTTGAAATCTATCGGTAATGAATAACTACTTACCTTTCAAGCTTGTAAGCAATTCTTTTTCTTTCCTTTTTACGCACCTGAGACGATATAGAACTTGAGAATTAATCTGGAATTAGTGACTAGTGGTCTCGAGCTTGATAAGAATTAATTGCCGAGTATTTATCATTACTATTTCAAGTTTACATTCTAGAGAGGCTGGACGGGGTTACAGACTCTCACCACCTCTCAACCTCAGCTTTGGGCCTCGACGATCATACTGACAAACATTAAACTTAAAAAAAAAATAACTGTAAAGACGTATTCTTTTATTTTCACCGGTATTGATGGTAATAATGCTTTCTGGCAACAATATCAACTACGATTTGGGGTTCTGTGTTCGCGACCTATCCAGAGATAAGATGGCTATACTACGAGTTATCTTTTAATACCCGTAGTGCCCTAATAAAATAGTTAATTAGCAGTGTAGTTAGAAGTGTCAATATCTTTCAATTTTCTTTGTATCAGAATGTCCCATACACTTTATGATCACAAACACTTCAATAAACAAAGAAGGACGTACGTGTTTGGCAAGTTCGATTGTAAACAAAGCTGGCGGACAACGAAATGAGATAACATCATCCAACAGGAACTCTTCCTGTCCTTAGAAGGTTCGAGCAACCAGCCTCGTTGGGACCTAACAACGTAAAAGGAAAATTTGGACACGGTTTGGTCAAGATCGCTTCACTGGTTTGTAGGGAAGAATGTGAAACACACAGACACACAGACAGACAGTCGGCTAACCCACCAATCTCTTCTGTGTCCGGGTGTGCAAGGGTGATAATTAGGTCATTATCCTACGGATATAATTCATAAGTGATCGACTATACACATCCCAGCTGACTCGTGCCTCTTGCCTCGTCTGGTATAAATTATGTACATAATTTACATTCTTGAGCACGACGGTACGAGCCCTTGAGCACGACGGTACGACCCCTTGAGCACGACGGTACGACCCCTTGAGCACGACGGTATGACCCTTGAGCACTTCGGTTCGACCCTTGAGCAAGACGATACGACCCTTGAGCAAGACGGTCCGCCCCTTTAGCACGACGGTCCGCCCCTTTAGCACGACGGTACGACCCTTGAGCACGATGGTACGATTATCTAGCAAGTCATTTACTACTCTTGGATATGATGACGTGGTCTTTCAACTAAGGGTCAGGTCAAAGGTCATGCTCAAGGGTGGTACCGTCGTGCTCAAGCGATAGCTTACTCAAGGGTGACTTAGACTACGCTTCCCTTTATACTGGATGATACAAAGAGTGACAAAAATAAACAACAACAACAACTGATAACATCATATAATCAATTGTGTGTCTGACTCATGATTCTGTAGTTCAAGGTCGGGCTATGTAGTTAGCGGTCTTCTGTGCAATAATGACTTACGCAACCAATGCTGTGAGAGGAGGAAATCCTTCAGGTACATTAAAGGTGTTCGACCTTGTGTATCCATCATGACAGCCCCCCCCTCCCCACACACACACACACACACACAATCGTCTGACTGCTCTCTGCCAGCAACAATGGTTCAATCAAACTGTTCCTATCCACTGTAAAGGGATCACCCAACCCCATCCAATTGTCTCCATCAAGGGTAATCGTCCGTTAATCATTAACCAATCACTAACTGGTATACGAACACAGCATCAAGGGCGTATAACAGCATGCATGTTGGGGGTATAAGTCCTCCTTTGCCGTGTGTGTATTGCAACAATGATTACCTGCTGTGCTCAGGTGACCTAGTTCAACAGACACAAAAGCATAGGTTTCCGATGACGACCCTCGACCACGACGCCCTCAAGGGCACAATGACGTGTGACCTTTGACCTGCTCAGACAAAGCATTAACGATGCGAAAACTTCAGCTTCATTATCTCGCCTATTCCCATATATATATATATATATATATATATATATATATATATATATATATATATATATATATATATATATATATATATATATCGCTTTTGGCTAAGCGTCCCACCAAACACGAGAGAAACACTTGGTAAATAAATGGTTCATGAGATGTAGCAGATCAGCAACATATCTTTCTCGTTTAAAAGATTAAAAAAAAGGAGTGTTTAGGGCGTGATTTCGGTGGTATCTGTGTTATCATCAACTCCCTTGCTGAACATCGTCCTACGTCCGTCAACACGGCATCAGAGATCATTTCAAAGTACGATTTCCCCCCCCCCCCCCTCTCTCTCTCTCTCTCCTTTCACTGCCTGTTATCTAATAATTAATCTCTCTCTCCCTTTTTTTCCTCTTTTTCATCAATTCCATGCACGCATTATTTTTTCCCACCTCTCTTTCTTTCTTTCTTTTTTTATTTTTTCTAAGTAATCAAACGCGTATTCAATTACACGTCCAGCCGGAACTGTCGCCGTCCCAAGTCATTCTGAAGCCCAGGAAAATCCCCGTTGATGTAGGTCGTGACGCTAATTGGAACACAAACTCCATCCAGCGAATACGTCGGCCAGATTTTACCAGCCTCAGGCCGAGAAAAATGTGATCTCCGCTGTACAAGGCTTACAAAAAGGTCACAGTGGGTCATACAAGGTCACAGTGGGTCATACAAGGTCACGGTGGGTCATACAAGGTCACAGTGGGTAGTACAAGGTCGCAGTGGGTCATACAAGGTCACAGTGGGTCATACAAGGTCACAGTGGGTCATACAAGGTCACAGTGGGTCATACAAGGTCACAGTGGGTCATACAAGGTCACAGTGGGTCATACAAGGTCACGGTGGGTCATACAAGGTCACAGTGGGTAGTACAAGGTCACAGTGGGTCACATAAGGTCACAGTGGGTCATACAAGGTCACAGTGGGTCATACAAGGTCACAGTGGGTCATACAAGGTCACAGTGGGTCATACAAGGTCACAGTGGGTCATACAAGGTCACAGTGGGTCATACAAGGTCACAGTGGGTCATACAAGGTCACAGTGGGTCATACAAGGTCACAGTGGGTCATACAAGGTCACAGTGGGTCATACAAGGTCACGGTGGGTCATACAAGGTCACAGTGGGTCATACAAGGTCACAGTGGGTCATACAAGGTCACAGTGGGTCATACAAGGTCACAGTGGGTCATACAAGGTCACGGTGGGTCATACAAGGTCACAGTGGGTCATACAAGGTCACGGTGGGTCATACAAGGTCACAGTGGGTCATACAAGGTCACGGTGGGTCATACAAGGTCACGGTGGGTCATACAAGGTCACAGTGGGTCATACAAGGTCACAGTGGGTCATACAAGGTCACAGTGGGTCATACAAGGTCACAGTGGGTCATACAAGGTCACGGTGGGTCATACAAGGTCACGGTGGGTCATACAAGGTCACGGTGGGTCATACAAGGTCACAGTGGGTCATACAAGGTCACAGTGGGTCATACAAGGTCACAGTGGGTCATACAAGGTCACAGTGGGTCATACAAGGTCACAGTGGGTCATACAAGGTCACAGTGGGTCATACAAGGTCACGGTGGGTCATACAAGGTCACAGTGGGTCATACAAGGTCACAGTGGGTCATACAAGGTCACAGTGGGTCATACAAGGTCACGGTGGGTCATACAAGGTCACGGTGGGTCATACAAGGTCACAGTGGGTCATACAAGGTCACAGTGGGTCATACAAGGTCACGGTGGGTCATACAAGGTCACAGTGGGTCATACAAGGTCACGGTGGGTCATACAAGGTCACGGTGGGTCATACAAGGTCACAGTGGGTCATACAAGGTCACAGTGGGTCATACAAGGTCACAGTGGGTCATACAAGGTCACAGTGGGTCATACAAGGTCACAGTGGGTCATACAAGGTCACAGTGGGTCATACAAGGTCACAGTGGGTCATACAAGGTCACAGTGGGTCATACAAGGTCACAGTGGGTCATACAAGGTCACAGTGGGTCATACAAGGTCACGGTGGGTCATACAAGGTCACGGTGGGTCATACAAGGTCACAGTGGGTCATACAAGGTCACAGTGGGTCATACAAGGTCACAGTGGGTCATACAAGGTCACAGTGGGTCATACAAGGTCACAGTGGGTCATACAAGGTCACAGTGGGTCATACAAGGTCACAGTGGGTCATACAAGGTCACAGTGGGTCATACAAGGTCACAGTGGGTCATACAAGGTCACAGTGGGTCATACAAGGTCACGGTGGGTCATACAAGGTCACAGTGGGTCATACAAGGTCACAGTGGGTCATACAAGGTCACAGTGGGTCATACAAGGTCACAGTGGGTCATACAAGGTCACGGTGGGTCATACAAGGTCACGGTGGGTCATACAAGGTCACGGTGGGTCATACAAGGTCACAGTGGGTCATACAAGGTCACGGTGGGTCATACAAGGTCACAGTGGGTCATACAAGGTCACAGTGGGTCATACAAGGTCACGGTGGGTCATACAAGGTCACAGTGGGTCATACAAGGTCACGGTGGGTCATACAAGGTCACGGTGGGTCATACAAGGTCACAGTGGGTCATACAAGGTCACAGTGGGTCATACAAGGTCACAGTGGGTCATACAAGGTCACAGTGGGTCATACAAGGTCACAGTGGGTCATACAAGGTCACAGTGGGTCATACAAGGTCACAGTGGGTCATACAAGGTCACAGTGGGTCATACAAGGTCACAGTGGGTCATACAAGGTCACAGTGGGTCATACAAGGTCACAGTGGGTCATACAAGGTCACAGTGGGTCATACAAGGTCACAGTGGGTCATACAAGGTCACAGTGGGTCATACAAGGTCACAGTGGGTCATACAAGGTCACAGTGGGTCATACAAGGTCACAGTGGGTCATACAAGGTCACAGTGGGTCATACAAGGTCACGGTGGGTCATACAAGGTCACGGTGGGTCATACAAGGTCACGGTGGGTCATACAAGGTCACGGTGGGTCATACAAGGTCACAGTGGGTCATACAAGGTCACGGTGGGTCATACAAGGTCACGGTGGGTCATACAAGGTCACAGTGGGTCATACAAGGTCACAGTGGGTCATACAAGGTCACGGTGGGTCATACAAGGTCACGGTGGGTCATACAAGGTCACAGTGGGTCATACAAGGTCACGGTGGGTCATACAAGGTCACGGTGGGTCATACAAGGTCACAGTGGGTCATACAAGGTCACAGTGGGTCATACAAGGTCACAGTGGGTCATACAAGGTCACGGTGGGTCATACAAGGTCACAGTGGGTCATACAAGGTCACGGTGGGTCATACAAGGTCACAGTGGGTCATACAAGGTCACAGTGGGTCATACAAGGTCACAGTGGGTCATACAAGGTCACAGTGGGTCATACAAGGTCACAGTGGGTCATACAAGGTCACAGTGGGTCATACAAGGTCACAGTGGGTCATACAAGGTCACAGTGGGTCATACAAGGTCACAGTGGGTCATACAAGGTCACGGTGGGTCATACAAGGTCACAGTGGGTCATACAAGGTCACGGTGGGTCATACAAGGTCACGGTGGGTCATACAAGGTCACGGTGGGTCATACAAGGTCACGGTGGGTCATACAAGGTCACAGTGGGTCATACAAGGTCACGGTGGGTCATACAAGGTCACAGTGGGTCATACAAGGTCACGGTGGGTCATACAAGGTCACAGTGGGTCATACAAGGTCACAGTGGGTCATACAAGGTCACAGTGGGTCATACAAGGTCACAGTGGGTCATACAAGGTCACGGTGGGTCATACAAGGTCACGGTGGGTCATACAAGGTCACGGTGGGTCATACAAGGTCACAGTGGGTCATACAAGGTCACAGTGGGTCATACAAGGTCACAGTGGGTCATACAAGGTCACAGTGGGTCATACAAGGTCACAGTGGGTCATACAAGGTCACAGTGGGTCATACAAGGTCACGGTGGGTCATACAAGGTCACGGTGGGTCATACAAGGTCACGGTGGGTCATACAAGGTCACGGTGGGTCATACAAGGTCACGGTGGGTCATACAAGGTCACGGTGGGTCATACAAGGTCACGGTGGGTCATACAAGGTCACAGTGGGTCATACAAGGTCACAGTGGGTCATACAAGGTCACGGTGGGTCATACAAGGTCACATATATATATATATATATATATATATATATATATATATATATATATATATATATATATATACACAACTTATATTTTTTTCTTGTATCTCCCCTGATATGATTATTACATGATAGTGCACTCGGGAACTTATCGTGTTTCCCTGGAAGATGGAAATTTTCTTCCAAGATTCATTCATTTCGCTGAGGGTTCCAGTGTCTGGCAACACCATTAGTACGTCATCAAGACGAAACACTCGGTCGTTAATGCAATGTCTCGCCTTCATACGCCGACGACCATCTAGCCACCTGGGCTAGAGACCAAAAAAACCTGTCGCGTTTGGAACGTGAGCGATTAGAAACCTGGGTTTGTGCTAGGCTTCAGTGAGGCACAAGGCGTGGAAAGCTAGGCTTCAATGTGGCATGCTAGGCTTGGCTAGGCTTCAGTGAGTACAAAAAGTGGAAAGCTGATTATACATGGAAAGCTAAGATTTTGTCATAGTTGCTATACATTCATCTACTCTTACCTACCTAACAATACTGAGGCAATGCACCTTAACTATTCAGGTAATGTTAAACAACCGTCAGATTGTTAAGTACTTTGAGAGTCAACGAAACGCAATTGAAAATCAATTTTTCTCATGCAACAAGTCAACTGTCGGATGCATATGAGAGAGAGAGAGAGAGAGAGAGAGAGAGAGAGAGAGAGAGAGAGAGAGAGAGAGAGAGAGAGAGAGAGAGAGAGAGAGCAGTTTATCAGAGGAGGACATTCCCTCCTTGGTTCTGTGAAGGATGGAGGGGGGAAAGGATGTGTGTCCTACCCTCGGCAGGCGGATGTGTGAGATCCGAGAGAGGCAGGGTCATGGGTTCCTGTGAAGGATATTTCAGGATCCGGTAGGAGGCCGTTCCCCCAAGCAGGGTCGCCAGGTTAGGCCCCTTGAGAGAGAGAGAGAGAGGGAGAGGGAGGGTTAGGGGAGGAGGGGAAAGCAAGAAAAAAAAAACCGGTTTCTCTGGCAACTAGACGTCTCAAAACACCATCACCACTGCGATGCCAGCGCACCTGAGCGGTCCTCCTCACTCCGGAGACCTCGATGTTTCTTCAATAATTGATGCAAACGGTCTATACCGAAAGGTTACTGACATCCGGCACCACGGGATCTGCCCGGTAACCAACACGGGTTTGTACTAATGGATCCTCCACACACCCCCCCCGAAAAAAAACTGATGATAACCTACCAGCGAAGAGAGAGAGAGAGAGAGAAAAAACACCCCTCACATATTGCCCCCCTACTGCTGAATATATGAGATGGCGTCTTTGGGCAAGTCCCCCTGGTCTCTGTTTACATAAGCGAGGCGTTGGTTTAAATTCCTCCTTCTCCTCCTCGTCGTCGTCCTCCCTCCTTCCTCGTCGTCCTCCGGCTCAACATGGCCACGACCGAAGGCCTAACACGCCCGCCACAACCTGAGAATATCCCTGGTGGTGACAAGAGCACACTCCCTCCTTCCCTCACTCCGTCCTCACCCCTAGCCGGATACTACCACCATCACCATCACCACATGCCCGCACTTCCCCCCGGCAGGAGGTGTGTGCTGTCCCTACCCCCCACTACCACCACCACCACAGGAAACGTGTGGTTGGACAGCTGTGGAGAGAGAGAGAGAGAGAGAGAGAGAGAGAGAGAGAGAGAGAGAGAGAGAGATAGAGAGTCCGTCTCCACAGTACCGTACGTACGTAGGCTGAAACAAAATGAAAAAAACCCTGGGTTTTTTTTTCCTTCTCGTTCTTCTTCCATCGCCCAGGTCGTGTGAAATGGGGGGCAGCACCTACCTGACCCTGTGCGCCCCATCCATCCATCCCCCCCTCACGTGGGGGTTGGGGGGAGGGGGGCGCCAACAAACTCAAATGACCTGACGAGCCCAACAGAGTCGTCGCCGGGACTAATATTTAACGAAGTTAAATGCATTTTAAGCCGAAGACCAGAATGCATTTGTAGTAGGTTGTAGAGTAGTCTACGATGACACCCACGAGAGAAGACGTAAGATCGTATTCCATTATTCCTCGTGGTTATCAATATATATATATATATATATATATATATATATATATATATATATATATATATATATATATATATGTGTGTGTGTGTGTGGGTGTGTGTGTGTGTTGTGTGTTGTGTGTGTGTGTGTGTGTGTGTGTGTGTGTGTGTGTGTGTGTGTGAGTGTGTGTGTGTGTGTGTAAGTGTATTACCACATAAGTGTGTACCAGACATAGTAAGGTGAGGGGATAACACATGACAGTGTCCGCCCACCTGTACATCTGGCACTCCGAATTTCTGTTTGTGGCTCTTGGCTTTCCAGGAACCAGTCTTACAATTTCTATACTCTCACTACAACCTACGTACTATATGGATTTAATTCGAACTTTGGGACTTTGACTTTAAGGCTGAAACTTAAGTAAAAGAAAGATAGACTTACGGTAAGAATGGTACGAAGGATATGAGGAAAGCGTCATGTTTAAGGTAATCGGGGAGGACGAAGTCAAGTCCGGGTGCAGGGGTCTGAACACGCTGGTCCCGGATAAACAAACTGTTGCTGGAGCGCAGTGGTGCCAAGGTATCATTACCTTCTCTCAAATACTCGTGCGCCCATCCGAGATTACGTAACACATACAAGAAAACTCACCGCCATTCCTTAGACGGAAAAAAGGGACATCATTTCCCCTCTCGAAGGATTAAGTATCCACGCAAGAACAAGGAGAGGAGAGGATGTATAACGGAAGGGGTTGGCGAGGATCGACACCGGTGCGGGGGCTCGGGGCTGCGGAGGCTACGTGAACCGGTCAAAAGGCTACAGTGAGGGGAACCTCTTTATGTCGTCCGGATGAGAGAAATATATATAAATATATAATACCACTTACCCTACCCTTGCCATATACCTTAAACCTACTTAATGCCACTGGAATCAAAGCCATGACGCGCCTGGGTAGAGTCGAAAGAGAGAGCGTTGGGTTGAGTAGACGCCTGGCGGCGGAGGAGGAGGAGCGGGAGTTGAAGGTGGTATGCCAGACATTTCATTAGTAAGTTACTATGGCGGGTTCACGCGGGCCATACCCCGCGGAGGAGCCGACCGTGATTTTAAGCACCGGCCAGTCACGTCCGTACGAGCTTGACGTAATGCCTCCTCCTCTTCCCTCCCTCCCATTCCCCTTCCCATCTCCCGTGATGGTGCTCACGTCCCAAACTTCCTGAGTATATTGATTTTCTATCGTCGTTCACTGCCATTCCACACTGCCGCCCTCCTCCTCCTCCTCTCCTGCACCCACCCTTCCTCCCTCCCTCCCACCACCGACCCAACCCCAACGGACGGCCCGGGGGACCATCACCCACCCACCCTCCCTCCTGGTACTACCCACTCTACCCCTCCCACCCCCGCTACCCCTCAGGGGACGCCTACCTGAGTGCTCTCCCTGAATCTCTCTCTCTCTCTCTCTCTCTCTCTCTCTCTCTCTCTCTCTCTCTCTCTCTCTCTCTCTCTCTGACGCAGCAGTAACCTTACCATACTACTGTGCGTATGTCCGCCGGTATGTCTCCCTCCCCAACCATGCGGTCTCTGCTCTACTATTTAGCACACTACCTCTCCCACGGCCTATAAATACCTCACACACTCTCTCTCTCTCTACGCTCTATCCACGCCTCCACCTGCCTACCTACCTACCCCGGGCCTCGTACCCATCGCACAGCCTGGCATTGAAATCCTCTCTCTGTAACTAATTAAAAAAATATATATATGGATTCTAAAACTATAAATGAATTGTGGACTGCTACATCAAGCAGTACCTTATCCTATCATGGGGCCTAATGATACCTCATCAGACTCTCACACTGTGTCACACCAACACTATGACACACTCCTACGAGCCACGGGCGCATATACTATGTCTACACTCTGATACTATGCCTCATACAACACCTACATTATGTCCCGCTTCCACACTATGCCTTACTCCCACACTATATCACACTATGCCACATTAGTATGCTATGCAACACCCCTTCATTAAACATATTCCTATAACAATGTCGCTTTTACAATAGGTCAATTCTTATTGTATTTATCTACACTTTCCACAATGTCCTTCACCCACAATATGTCCGTATTTCACCATACTATATGTTTCATCCATATTGTAAGTTAACCAGCCTTTCTCCTTCCTTACTTGTGTACCACAGTATGACCCTTAAGCACAACGGTCTAACCTTTAAGCATGATGGTACGACCCTTGGGTACGCGGCTTGACCTCTGACCTGACCTTCAAGGGCCAGGTCAATGGCTTAGGAATGCAATGATTACTTCCGCTGACTCGTGTTATTAATTCATGTGTAATGTGTGTGTGTGTGTGTGTGTGTGTGTGTGTGTGTGTGTGTGTGTGTGTGTGTGTGTGAGTAACACGTACAATAGATTCCGTGTTCACAATAACCCTGGGGTACATTGGTTACGTTCACATTTTGTCACATGTCCTCAAATTTGGACATAAAAGTTCTACCAAGTTCAAATGGTCGTGTTTGCGACGAGAAAATATATATGGATTATTTTTCCACAGTAAAATAAAGTTTTATTTCGAGAAAGAAAAGTTCCTTGACATCATTTCTCGGTGGGATGGGAGAGAAGCCACTTAAAGTGTGTGTGTGTGTGTGTGTGTGTGAGAGAGAGAGAGAGAGAGAGAGAGAGAGAGAGAGAGAGAGAGAGAGAGAGAGAGAGAGAGAGAGAGAGAGAGAGAGAGAGAATTTATAAAGGAAGTCGTGGAAAACAAGAGAAGGTTCAGCGTTCCATGGTCTGGCGGCGCTGTGTGTGTGTGTGGGGAGAGAGAGAGAGAGAGAGAGAGAGAGAGAGAGAGAGAGAGAGAGAGAGAGAGAGAGAGAGAGAGAGAGAGAGAGAGAGCAGGCAGTTAAAGTCACAATATTCCTGCTCGGGGGCCCTCTCAAGTGTTGCACAATTCAATAAAACTGACGCATTCCCATGCAACAGTTCTGCTAGCTCTCAACCATTCCTTCACACTGACCTTATACACACACACACACACACACACACACACACACACATGTCTGTTATATTTCTCTCCTCAAACCTCTCTGACTCAGGTTATAACAACTGTTATCTTGAATTAACATTTTTATAGTCATATATATATATATATATATATATATATATATATATATAGGTCAGTGCGTTCACGAGTACCGCGCGTCTTACAAAAATGTATACATAAAAGTAAACATGGTGGGAATGGACTAGTTCCAACTAACATCACATTTCATCTTTTATTTAGAAAAAAAAAAACCCAGCGACAACCTCAGAGCAAACATATTTAGCACAGAATCACAGACATGTTTAGCGAGAATAAATCTCTCTCTCTCTCTCTCTCTCTCTCTCTCTCTCTCTCTCTCTCTCTCTCTCTCTCCGAATGTACGTACACAACCTTGCCGCTGCACAAGACTCTCATTTTCTATGAACGTTAGAAAACGGGTTAGTGGTTGACCTATTGATGGTTTGTTTACCTTTAACGGAGGCTCGTGTGCACAGGAGTGAAAAGCAGTTGTTCACCTTCGCCCAAGTCGCTCTCAAACTGCACTTGCATATATTAGTCTCTCAATATAAGTAAAACATGAGATAGGAGACAAAAATACATGCAATATATAAATATATATATATATATATATATATATATATATATATATATATATATATATATATATATATATATCGATGTAGACAAGATGTAAATCTTTGGGGTGTGCATTAGATATTCGCTTTTCAAGGAATATCCCGTAACTATGGAGGAGGAGTGGGAGGGGGGGGTCAGAAAACTAGGCCACAACACAGCTGGTGGTGTATCCTGTTGAGTCAGTAAGCTCGCCAGCTGGTGGGTAATATCTCTCAGATGGACTACATACTGGCGTCTGGGCCCATGACGATATAGCCTAGCCCCAACGTGGAAGATATACAGCCTAGCCCCAACATAGAAGAATTATGCAGCCTAGCCCCAACGTGGAAGATATATAGCCTTGCCCCAACGTTGAATATAGATAGCCTAGCCCCAACGTAGAAGATAGATAGCCTAGCCCCAACGTAGAAGATAGATAGCCTTGCCCCAACGTGGAAGATAGGTAGATGAGCCCCAACGTGGAAGATAGATAGATTAGCCCCAACGTGGAAGATATACAGCCTAGCCCCAATGTGGATATCAGACTCATAAAACGAACTGATCACTTAAGTTCAGCCACTAACCTTTTCTTTTTTGTTTTTAACTGTAATTTCTGTATTCTCATCTAAGATACTTTCTGTAACATCCCGTGTGAGGTAAAGTTTAATTTTCTGATGATTCATGATTATAATTAAGAAGTGACGTACCTGAATATATATATATATTTTTTATCCTATACCTTCGCTGGCTATTGTGGCTATACCTCATCATAGCACAGTCTACCGTACCAAATTTCGTTATAAGAATTTTCACACAAAAAACACAATTTGTTCTTAACACAAGTAAAACAATTTTCTTTATCATACACATATAACTGAATCTCGATTTTCAAAATCATCGAATGTGTTCAAGGGACCAATAATCATATAACACTCAAACTGGTTTAAAAATAATTTTGAATAAATAATTTTTTCTATTCCATACTACCTTACGAAGAAGAGTTTCGTTCCCCCGTTTTCGAATACCGTTTTCTATCTTTGTGAAATACGCGAATTCTCTATGTGACTCACGTCTGAAAATTAATGAGTACTTTCTATCAAGTCCAGAAGAAACCACCAATTAACTCGGGACAATCAAAATTGAACTCGTTTGGGGTGGAGGGTGGGGTTGTTAATTCCCTTAAAGTCTTAATTACACATTTATATGGTTGTGGTGATCAGGGTTGTGAGGCCGATCGACGGGCGGAGGAATTTATATAGGAAAGACAACGTCAACAAGTTATAATGGAACACTTCGTACGACTCTGATGAACAAGTTCTGAGCATGTTCAAAGATAAGAACTTACAATAACACTGACACTGCACGTATGGTGTACGTGTATATAACACAAATTGATAAAAGAACTTTGTGTATTTAATGATGACGCGTTTTATAACATCATAAACACGATATTTCTTAAAAAATAATAATGGTTTCTAGAAGTTTTTTTTCTTTTTTAAATTCCATACTTAAATACTAGAAAATTAATTCGATTATCACTTAGTTTGATAACTGGGTTGACGTCAGAGCTGGTTTGTATGGAATCCAGGAGGGTTAAATCAATTGCTTGATATCAAGCAATGAACTGGACTACCCAGCGAAACTACGTTCCTATGCTAATTAGAATTTCTGACAGGCAGTTATGTTTACGGATGAGAGGTTAATTAAGATTCTAATTTCCTTTTTTTTTCTTTCTTTTACTGCGGTACGTGCAAATGGGTCGCAATATATATATATATATATATATATATATATATATATATATATATATATATATATATATATATATATATTAAGCTTGTGTGTGTGTGTATATATATATATATATATATATATATATATATATATATATATATATATATATATATACACACACACACAATCTTAATTTTCGAAGGATTCTCAAGTACGGCGGCCAAACACTGAGCAACGCATTGCGGCATTCGTTAGCACCCCCCCCCCCCCACCACCACACAGGTAAGGAGGGGGAGGGGGTAAAACCAGACAGACAACCCCCCCGCTCACCGGGCGAGCCTCCAAACCCACTACCCACCCACCCACCAGCCAGCCCACCGCCCACTCCAGCCCCGGCAACACTAATGATGGCTCCGCTCCAGTCAAGAACTTTAAAAAAAAATATGACCTTTCACCAAAACCCATATTTATCTCCAGTATCAACGTCGACGATGGCCTACACACACACACACACACACACACACGCTTGCTTCCACCTAGGAAAAGAACAACGTACACGAGAGAGAGAGAGAGAGAGAGAGAGAGAGAGAGAGAGAGAGAGAGAGAGAGAGAGAGAGAGAGAGAGAGAGAGAGAGAGAGATAATGAGGTAGACCGAAATAAATCCTCCAAATTTATTTCGTGGTTGATCATATCTATCTGATCTCTCTCTCTCTCTCTCTCTCTCTCTCTCTCTCTCTCTCTCTCTCTCTCTCTCTCTCTCTCTCACGTGGATCTGTTTTTGTGGTCGTAATACACCGGTCGGCTGATAAAGCTCATTTACCATATCTAACATCATGATCTTTTTCAGAAGCATACTGATGATATATATATATAAGACATATATTTTTCCAGATGTTGCTCGTCCGTATGTAGGTGAATTCATTCCCAGTAAAAAAATAATAAAAAAGACCCAGCTATAATAATTATGCAGCTGGCTGGCTTATCACTTTATAGATAACCATTATCAGACAGTGTTATCATACCTTGCATCAGCTAATATCTTATGTCACCTCCTGGCTGAGTTATCTTAATCTTCTATATTCAAGCTTTCTTTTCTTACGTTATCTGTGTTATCTTGTCTTATCAGTGCTTGTGTCTTGTTCCTCCTTACTGTGTGAATCAGCTTAAAATCAGCTTATATGTCTCTGTAGGTAGAATGTTCGTCGTATAAATGACCCACTGTCAGCTTATCAACTGAATCAGCTTACCAACCTGCATTCTTTACTTGTGTTCTTACAGTTTATCTTACGTATCAGCTTGATCTAAAGTCAGCTTACTGTCTATTTCCTATTGCTTTCTGTGTCACCTTAATTTCTATCACCCAGCTTTCTGTGTCAGCTTAATTCCTGGTGTCAGCTTATTTTCTGAGTAACTTTCACTTCTGTGTCACCAAGCTTTCTGTGTCGGTTCACCATGACGTCAATTTAATCTTTGTGACAGCTTAGTCTCCACACACACACACACCAGCTTAGTTGTCAAGGCAGCTTATCAGCTAAAGTCTGCGTGGCAGCTAAATCTTCCCGGACGGGTATTCTCCACGACAGCTTATCTTCCTCAACAGCTTAAAAGTCTCTGTCAACCTAGTTAGCGTCAGCTTGTCCTCACGGACAGCTTAGTGTCAATGGAAAGTTAATCTTCAAGACGACTAAGTTCTCATGGCAACTTAAAAGTCTCCATGGCAACTCTCATGTGACACCCCCCTCCCCTAGGTCCCCCCCCCCCACCCGAGTCAATTAACCCCAGAATCTGGGCAAGTCACGTGTCTCCCCCCGGACAGTAAACACTGGGGGGGGGGGCTCTACACCTCCCCGTAAACAAACCATTAACAACAGCCTTGGCCCCCAGAGATGTTATCTTAATGTCAACAAAGCTTGAAAGTACCCGAAGCTGCCTAGCGACCCTAGGTAGCCCTAGCTGATCATCCCACACTGACCTACGTGTTGTGGAAGGTCGAAACTAAGGTCGTAAATTCTTCTTGAGTGGACGGACTCCCGATCTTACGAGGGTGAGTGACCCCGTCCCCCGTCCCCCAAGACGACTCAATATGGCAACGTGACCCAAATGAAAACTTCAGTCTACCCCCCAACCCTTCATGGCAACCTAGAGTGTCTCCTCTCCACTCATCACAACCCTATGGCAACCCTGATGCCCTGCCATAGAGGTTCGCTTGGCGTGGCAACCGATTGCTCAAGTTGGTTCCTTGAAGGACGTGTCCACACACAAGACCTCACCACACGACGGGCTGGGAGGTTGGTGGTGCTCCTCCTCCTCCTCCTCCTCCTCCTCACACCCTCCTCCACCCACCTCCCTCACTCCCTCCCTCATATCTCTGAGAACATCATCACACTGAAAAAAAAAAAATCTTTCTCCCTCTTCACTGTTCACAACCTCGAAAGGAAATTCACTGGTAGGTATTCTTGAAGTTCTAAGTTATCACTTGGAGAAGTACGTGAGCTCTCTCTCTCTCTCTCTATCTTTACGGGCGTGGAACCCGATAGTCCATGTGAGACAAATCAGAAATAATGGCAGATGATTTTTATTTCTAAATAGACCTATGTTGTCCAAGAAGTTCGATGATTGACCATTAAGATACCTCCTCCTCCTCCTCCTCCTTCCTTCTTCTTCTTACTCTTCCTACCCTCGAGGAACGAAGCTGTAGAATTCTATACCTCTCCCCACACCTTCCTCCTACGACCCACACCACCTCTGTGAGTCGGGGTCTACAGACTGACTAGAACTTCAAAAGCCTAATCCCAGTCTTTCTTTTCTTCCTCTTCTGATTAAATCGTAATATCATATCTTTTTCATCCCCCACCAAACATGGCGACAACAGAAGGGCAAGAGAGAGAGAGAGAGAGAGAGAGAGAGAGAGAGAGAGAGAGAGAGAGAGAGAGGTGTGACACGTCTACCTGTGTCATGCCCTCGTGACTAAGCTGGTAGCTCCTCTGTCACACTTGGGGTTTGACAGGTAGCCAGGGTGGAAGCCTTGCCTATCGATGTGTGGGTTATTGATCAGCAGGCCTCCAGCCTCCAGGTTCCAGGTTCCAGGCACCCACCAGCCCAGCCAGCAGCAGCACCTGTTGCTTCACTACCTCATATTTTCTCCTTCACCTGTTGCTCTTTCCTTCAGTCCACCTTTTTTTTTTCTTGCACCATCTTATTCTACCTCACCTCCACAAACCCTTTTCCTCAATCCTCCCTCTTCAAATCTCGCCTTATCGCATCCCTTTTCTCTCTCACCTATTCCTTCCTCTCTATACCTCCTCCTCCTCCTCCTCCTCCTCCTCGTACCACCTCTTCTTCTCAGGTGTACGTAAAGAAATGGGAGAGCGAGGTTCCACAAGGCTTGGTCCCCAGACCCCATATTTTTCCTCAACCGCATCGGTCGTCTGGAGACATGAGTCACACATGAGTCACAGGCAGGTTGTCAAACGTTACCCATGATCCGAAACTAGGAAGACACACCCGAGTCGAAGTGACTCACACACGCATGATGGAGTGGTCACCGGACTGACTGTGACAAATGAAAAAATGCTCTGAGTTTGGCGAGGGTAAAAATCCTTGACACACACACACACACACACACAAAAACCCAGTATTCCAAACCACAATTACTCGATAAACTATCATTAATCGTATAGGAGGAGGAATAAGAAGGAGTAATGACTAGTAACATCCATGAATGTAACAAGTCATTTGTTTCCTCAAGTAACGAAGTGGAAAACGGGGTAAAGTTTCACGGCCAGAAATAGAAACTATAAAATGACGAATACAATAATACCTTCTGTGCAACGCCCTAGTTCACACCTCCCCTAAAATAAGCCGTTCAGTTCTGGGCACAACAGGATAAAACATATATATGTATAAAAAAAATGTACAAAGAAGATCAACAAAGCTAATTCCATCACTCAGAACAGGTATCAAGAGGAGAGACACTGAAATCTGATGTCAATATTTTCTCAAAAAAGAGAGAGAGAGAGTGAATGAATTTTGCTCTGGATTTAGCTTGGGATCTGTGAGAAAAAGGGGAGGAGGTGGGGGTTGTTGTGGGAGGCGAGTCCTTCTGAGATCTTGTCTTGTCTTATCAACGACAAGCAATGAAACTGCAACAAAGATGCACAGGCGATTCTGGCAGACTAGAAAAAAGAAAAAAGAAGTAGAGAAGAGTAGGTAAAAAGTAGAGAAGAGTAGGTAAAAAGGAGAGAAGAGTAGGTAAAAAGGAGAGAAGAGTAGGTAAAAAGGACAGAAGAGTAGGTAAAAAGGAGAGAAGAATAAGTTAAAAGAAGGAGAGAAGAGTGGGTAAAAAGGAGAGAAGAGTAAGTAAAAAGAAGGAGAGAAGAGTAGGTAAAAAGGAGAGAAGAGTAAGTAAAAAGAAGGAGAGAAGAGTAAGTGTGCTGTCTGTCACCTTAATTCATCACGACACATTAGATTCACCCGCTTAATTACTGCCGTAAATTAATGTTCTTAAAGTAATGAATAAAGTTCTTCATAAAGTCAGTCTCATATTCAGTGCAGCCCCATGATAGGTCAGGAAGAGAGGCAGTATGTAAGGATGGTAGAGAGAGAGAGAGAGAGAGAGAGAGAGAGAGAGAGAGAGAGAGAGAGAGAGAGAGAGAGAGAGAGAGAGAGAGAAGGGTCAACAGTATAATAAGTACGTTTATCATTACTGAAAGATAACGTTTCAACATGACTTTAATGGACGTGTCCTGAAATGATATTTCAGAGTTTCAAGATTTGATAAGATGGGCCAATGGCTGACCCAGGGACGAAGACCTAGGGCGGATCCGGGTCAACAGAAAAGGAAGTGGCGTCAAAAAGAAAAAAAATATATATATATAATAAAGAAATACATAAAGAAAATAATCACTTTATATAATGTCCATTTACTGCCTCCCACACACGAGCACTGCGATACAACCGTGGTAAAAGGTCATACGTAGGTCAAGTACGGGTCACAAATACGGAGGTCACAGGGAGGTCAAGTACGGGTCACACATAAGGAGGTCACAGAGAGGTCATTCCTCACCAACCATCATGTGGGTTACTACAGATGGCTGTGTTGTGTTCACACACACACACACACACACACACACGCAATGCAGGTGCAACATGACCTCGGTGCATGGCATTGCATTGCGGTTGCATGCATACACATGGCTCAGCAGACATGCATATTTGGGGACACCTGTACGCTGATAGGGGCGTCTGAGGGACACGTCGCACATGTGTTGCAGATGTTCACGGTTGATGATGAACATTTGTGCTGTACACCTGGGCTGTGTCTCTCAATCTATCTATCTCATTCATATCTATCTTCTCCTCTGGCAAATCTCATTCAGAAGCAAGCAGAAAACGCGGGATATAACAATGGAAAACGACCCGTCGTCCCTCCATATAAATATACATAAACCTTAAAACATACATATATACATGTGTATAAAGTGTGTATATATAAACTATTAGGTGACGTCACATCACTGGATTG
>NC_092288.1:5645000-5692500 GCF_036320965.1 Panulirus ornatus | reverse complement strand
ACATGGGACATATTGGACAGACATTCCCTTCTCCTATGTCCTTTTTGAGCAGAGCCAGAGCCTTTTAGACATAGTGCCATAGTAAGCCATTTTCCTCATAACATAATCCTCGACTTCAAAAACTTTTACTTTCGGCAAGGCTACACTAACGTCAGTAGAAAAGGTACAATATCGACTCAGGACTTCTTACTTTTAAGCGGTGCCATCCTTTCCCTGCTACTGATCGCAGCGTAGCCTCGATGCCCTAAAAACCCTAATAGCAAGAGGTCCTGGAGGATGAATACAGATCATATACTCATTTGCAACATCATGCAACACACACACACACACACACACGCAAGCACGTACGCACAAACAAACAAACCCACTCGACCCATAAAACATCAATGAAAAGATAACACAAGTCGAGCCAAAGCAGACGGACAATCCGTTCTCTCTCTCTGTCCATTTATAGAACTATGCTAATTATATCGCCATCAACCGAATATAAAGTCCACTGCAAATTCGTCCACACTCCGACGTCCAAAAACACGCGGTTCTTTCGAAATTGAAACCTTACTGTGGGTCCGAAACCCGTCAAGGGTCCGGTATAATTAACACTAGCACAATGTGTCATTAACACACGTATAAAACACCGTGATTACAGCGCGCGGGGACGAGGGAGGGAGGGAGGGAGGGAGGGAGGGACTTGTTATTCATAGCTGTCTGGCCTATGTATCTGGTAGCTAAGCGCGCGCGCGCACACTGTGTGTCCACCGATCTTGCTCTACGGTGTACGACCACATGGTGTAGCACGACCCCGACCACAGGGTTTGTGTGTGTGTGTGTGTGTGTGTGGGGGGGGGGGAGGGGGGGGAGGGTCAGCCTACGACCCCCTGCAAACGTTAGGCTCAGTATGTATGTATATATATATATATATATATATATATATATATATATATATATATATATATATATGACCTCATCAAGTCTTCTGAAGACGACCTTCCACGGAAAACAGGGTCAGTACACGACCTGCCTCCAGATATCAGGGCTACATACGACCTCCCACAGACATCAGGGGTCAGCACATGACCTCCCACAGACATCAGGGGTCAGCACACAACGACCTCTTGGGAGTCGTTGGAACCGGCATATACGACCTCCCCGATGGCGCTACGGTCAGCGATTCGACTCGGGGTTCGCCAGGGCCTCGTAGGGTTCGCTTCCCAGAGAGGTCACCTCCGGCCAGCTGACCTCGGGGATGGGGGGAGGAAGATGACCTCTGATGTCACCCACAACGCCAATTCGAAGTCCACCAATAGGGAAGGAGGAGAGTGAGGGAAGTGACGTCATAACGAACGACGTAGGGGTGGTAGGGGGGGTTGGGGGTGGTAGGTCATGTGACCAACTGATGGCGTCACACAGTCATGGTGAGTCTAATGAGTCTCCTCACGTGCACTCTACTCACACACACACACACACACCACCCACGCACTCGACACCCACGCACTCGACACCCACGCACCAGTCTTTTTTCAAACACACGTAAAAGCCAACTTGTATTCCCCCAGGCACTGCTTGAGTCTCCCTTCTCCCTCACTGATGTTATTTTCACCTGAGTAACCCACCTCATTATCTCATTTCCCTCCAGACCCACTCATTACCCACTGATTTCCAACCCCTCACTGCCATACCCGGGGAAAATTAACCCGTCACCTCACTTTTTTTTTTGTCTTACTTACAATTACTGACACTTAATATTTCTTGCCTCTTCGTTGTGTTTTCCTATTTGGGTTTTAATGAATTCTGTTCTTGTCTCGCAATCTTTCTTTTTTCTCTATTTTACATATTTCTTTGTCGTTTTCTGTCCTCCTTCTTTTTCATTTGGGTGGGGGTTTGTCTGTTTCTCTTTTTTACCTCTCTTTTTCTTTCTGAATCTAGTTTTCTTGTATATATTCTTTTCCTGTTTTTTTCCTTGTGTGTGTGTGTGTGTGTGTGTGTGTGTGTGTGTGTGTGTGTATGCAAGTGTTCCTCTCTCTCTCTCTCTCTCTCTCTCTCTCTCTCCAGCACGCACCCAATAACCCCCCACAACCCGCCCTCATACCTTACCTCACACAACCCACTCTTTCCTCTTGTCATACTCTCATAACTGTCTGCTGAACAATTCATCCCTCACATCCACCTCACCTTACTCATTCAGCTGTAACTCATCCCACCAACTCAACCCACAAACACACACACACAAATAGGCAGAGTTGGGGCAAGGAGGAGGGGTGGGGGAGAGTGGAGTGGGAGTGGGGGTGAGGGACTGAACTCCCATGGGGGGGTCAAAGAGTCATGGGGGTCATGAAACACTTTACCAGAGTACATGAGAATATTCCTTCACCCCCGCTTGTCGCTGTACACGTAAGAATGTAACTTGTACATCATCATTATTAGATCTTATCTTCACATATACGAACTTGAAAATGGATAATATACGATACACCAATCATCATATATGAAAAAAAAATTAGATATAGATGTAATTTAATGCTAGAGTTTGACTGTATGGTAACTGGGGATATAAAAAAAAAGAGCGGTAATGAACTAAGACAAGATATAGTGTGGAAAGCACACACCCACACTCAGAGCTCAATCATTTGTACTGTAAAATTAATTGGGGAAACGGAGTTCATGATCATCTAGATGCCAGGGCTCGGTGGTAAAAGGTCTGGTGACACTTCCACATGGAGTGAGTGGGAACATGGCCACTTCTAGGACTAAATAGAGGAAAGATTGCGAAGAAGCATCCATACGGTAGTGTATTGGATGATTGAAATCAAATAATGTAGTGATATATATATATATATATATATATATATATATATATATATATATATATATATATATATAGAGAGAGAGAGAGAGAGAGAGAGAGAGAGAGAGAGAGAGAGACAGAAAGGAAGATTAGACTTATATAGTCAGATATACAGGTAGGTAAGTAGGTAGGTGGACGGATAAACAGAAAGGGAGACAGACGGAGCGAGAAAGAAAACAGATGGAGGTAGTGAGACACAGGTACACTTGTGTAATCAAACATAAAAAAAAATCGATATACTAGCTAGAAGAAAACGGGACTCCACGATGATCATGTTATTACACTTTTTTTTTTTTGGCAGGGACTTGGAGGGATGGATGGATGGATGGAGGAGGGAGGGAGAGAGGGAGTAAGGAAGGAAGGGAGGGAGGGAGGGAGGGAAGGTGTCGCTGGTTGTCATGGCAACCTCTTCGTCACACCACCTCAGCGATGACGCCATAGCCACACTCCACCACACACCACCACCACAGCTGAAGCTGGACTGAAACATATGTTTCCATCGTCAGCTGATTTTTGTTTAGAACGCGTCAGCTGATCTTTGTTTACGTTGAGTCAGTTCATCTCCTTTCCACAGGGAGTCAGCTGGTCTATGTTTACAGTCAGTCAGCTGATATCTGTTTACACTGAATCAGCTGGGGTTTATTTCAGCGTAATCATCTGCCCGGGTCATTAAGGACGTCAACGTCAAGTTATAATTACCAATAGAAAAAAAATACATTTCATATCTTCCTATGGGATTATGACCCTTGCCATCGGAAGCAGAGATCAGAAGTGAACACAAGGACAACCAGCAGACAGAATAAGCAGAAATAACCGGGTGGATTAAGCAGAAAACGAAGAAGGGGGCAATGTGGATGTCTGCTGAAGGGTGAATAGGACTAGAAAAGTAGCAGATATAAAGCAGTGTGAGACAGTAGGGAGAGGGTAACAGCAGAACCTAGCAGGTAGCAAGCACGAGAAAGCAGGAGGAGGAAGATAGCAAAGACAGCCAGCAGGAGGAGAAGCAAGGAGGGCAACCCAGCACGTCAAGTACGCCAGCAGACAGAAGCAAGCAGGAGACAGCAGGAAAATCCAGGAGCAGAAACAAATAAGAATTAACAAAGTATAAAAAAAAAATGGAAAAAAGATGTAGCTAGGTCGGGATGACTCACCTGGTACAAAGGCAGGATACAATCATCAACGTAAACAAAGATCAGCTGACACACCAAATACAAAAAGATCAGCTGACATATTGTAAACAAAGATCAGCTGACTTATTGTAAACAAAGATCAGCTGACGCACCGAATACAAAGATCAGCTGACTTATTGTAAACAAAGATCAGCTGACTTATTGTAAACAAAGATCAGCTGACGCACCGGATACAAAGATCAGCTGACTTATTGGAAACAAAGATCAGCTGACATATTGTAAACAAAGATCAGCTGACTCACTGTGATGAAAGATCAGATGACTCCTTCTAAACAAAACAAAAATATAATCAGCTGCCTCGTTGTAAACAAAGGTATCTGGAGGTTATAACTTCAAGATCCTCCATCCGGGTAATCCAGCCGCTGCGCTACGTTCAGTTGCGAGAAGCAAGAAGTTCTTTGACGAGACTGCGCTCCGTTTCGTCATCTGACAATGATCCGGCCTCGTCAAAGGTGACTTTTCACTCGCGGTGTAACCTCTAGCGGGCGGAGTCCGGTAACACCTCGTATAGAGTCACGCTGAGGAATTTTTCGCTCAACAGGAGTCTCATCATTTCCCACTTCTAGCGCGGAGCGCAATCTCGCAGCTGCATGGGCCTCATGAAAGGCATACTCGGGTTGTAAAATAATAATCAAATAATCATAATAATAATAATAACAAAAGCAAGATATCTTATCTATTATACAATCTGCATAAAAATATACATAACCTGATGATTTATGCATGACCAAATCTGTCGTAAAAGCCACAGTACACAAACAAAACAGATACAAAATAAACAGACAAATATATATATATATATATATATATATATATATATATATATATATATATATATATATATATACATTTTTTGTTCAACTTGGAGGATATTTCATCGCTGTACCTGGGCGTCCCTTTGACCTCCACGGCAGCGAAGAAGACGGTCAAAAAAGCTTTTTTATTACGGCACATATGATGATGTTCTTGTGTTCAATTTCTCTCTTCATAGCCCCTTGTGGTCAACGTGGGCCTGTTCGCCTCCATCCCTCTCCAAGATTTCCGCCTCAGATCTTCTTACCCCTCCAAAAATTCAATTCTTGGGTATATATATGTATGAGAGAGAGAGAGAGAGAGAGAGAGAGAGAGAGAGAGAGAGAGAGAGAGAGAGAGAGAGAGAGAGAGAGAGAGAGAGAGAGAGACCCTCTCCCTCCCCACCACCATCAGGGGGAGGGAGGTGCCTCTCCCCCCCTCCCTCAGGGTGGGTCACCTGCACACAGACCTGACCTCCGTGGCCACACTGACGTAAGGTCGCTTTTCCAAGACTCTCGGGGGGAAGGAGAGGGGGGGAAGAAGACCACAACACCTCCCTCTCTCGCCACGAATATGCAAATGAGCGAGACTGCTGCAGGCGAGATTTCCCTGACAGACGTCGTTACGTTGCTCACACCTACCTACCTACCTCCCTTCCTCCCTCCTTCACCTCCTCCCTCCTCCTCCTCCTCCTCTCCCCCCCTACCCACAAAGACACCCAGTCCCTCCCAGACCTAACCATCCACAACCACCCATCCACCACCTACCACCTGCTGTTGTTGCTGTTGCTGCTGTTGTTGTTGTTCGCCACAAGCAACAAGTTCTGAAGTCAATGCTTGAGAGTGTGTCTCTCTCGAGTTGTTCAGGAAATGGAGTCGATCTTGTATCAACTCACGACCATAAGACACTAGTACCTTCATTGCGCTCTTTTCCCCTACAGTCCACAAGATGACTTTACAACCTAGAAGTAAAAATTCTAAATTCTATGGCTGGTATATCTATCTATCTACATCTAATTTCATCGATAATTACCCCCAAGGACCAATTTTTGTGAAAAGAGTCCTGTTCTTAACCAGGACCTCTTTCTAAAGGCTGCGCTGCTTCCAGTAGCAGGGAAATGTAGACTCCTTTGCATGGAAAAAAAAAAAGTTCTTTGAACGCGACTGTACCCCCAGTGATTTAGCCTTCCCGAAGGTGACCTTTTATCCAAGGTGCAACCTCCTGCAGGCGGAGCCCGGTAACACACACACACACACACACACATCATTCTGAAATGTGTATAACCTGAGTGTGTGTTTTCTTAATACCCCGTTCATACCCTGGTATTAATCCGCCACATATAATATTAATCCGCCACATATAATAATGGATACCAGAAGCCAACATAACTAGTTCTCCATCAGAGTTACATGACTGGCAACACATGAAGCTAAACTCAAACACAGCCTGAGCTACCAGGATCAGAAGACAATAAGAAGGACAATGGAAGATCAATCTTCATCAAAGAGAGTCTCTAACATCTTCTAAGACTCTCTAGTTGGTGTATGGGATCCGGGTCATGTATGAAAAAGTTACTAACGAGAAAACTTTTACGGAAAACAACAACAACAACAACAACAACAAACAAGTATGTGGCAACACTGGCTAGACACGTGTGCCAACACACACACACACACACACACACACACACACACACACACACAAATCCTATTCATTAATAACTACCTCAACCTCTTTCTAAGAAAGAGTTTTGCGGGTTACCCACGACCTCTTGCGGACCTACGCACCGTTGTGTTGCGCAGGGTCTAGTGTTGTCCTCCCACTGTGGAAACACTGGTGGGCTTGTCATTCAGGTGGTCAGAGATGGTGAGGTCATGGTGTGTGTGACCTGTGACCTCCCCCAGAGCCTGGTGATCACCTGCTCTGTAACTGACAATTGACTCCTGATGAATCTATGGACAACCTCACCATTCCCTCCAGCCTTGTCCACAATAGCCTTACCATAGTCTCTCTCTCCCTCCCTCTCTCCCTCCTGTATTATCATGTTGTACTAAGTGTCATCCATACCTCGACAATGTGTTCTTCAAGTTCAATTGCTTTTTGTCACCTTTTAACGAACCATATATATATATATATATATATCAATTATTCCCTCTTCATCTACATATCATTTCCCACTTTATCAACATATCGTTTCCCTCTCCATCTACATATCATTTCCCTCTTCATCTACACATCATTCCCTCTTCATCTACATATTTCCCACTTCATCTACATATCATTCCCTTCTTCACTGCATATCATTTCCCCACTTCATCTACATATCATTCCCCCTCTTCACTGCATATCATTTCCCCACTTCATCTACATATAAGCGTCCCAGGGTTCTAACTCCCTCACTGCACAGTTCACAAAGCTCTCCACATCAAGTACTTACATTATAATCCGAAGCGTCATTTCCCTAGGTCATTTCCCAGAGGAAATTAGTCAGTCCTGAATATTGTTCACAATTATATCTCCTCTATCAGTCTACTTCTCTCTTTGATCTTTTTCTTTTTGCCTAATATTACGAGAGGGATCTTCTCTGTTGGTTTATCGTATAGGATATTCTCAGTATCAATATTATGACGTGTGAAGATCCATCAATTGTGTATCAGACCCTCTGCTTGTGGCGTATGTGGTACCATGCTGGGTGTTAAGAAATCTTCCTGTATATCATCTCTTATGTCTCTATATAATTCCCTAACTCCAAGAGAGTCTACATTCTCCCAATCTGTCTTAATGATATCCCACACTATGACAAGTTCACCATCTACAAGAAACCTGTTCACCATCCACAAGAAAGCTGTTCACCATCTACAAGAAAGCTGTTCACCACCTACAAGAAAGCTGGTCTCTATTTTCTTTTTCACCAACACTGAATCATGAGCCCGTTCTAATACCTCCCTCGCTGTAATCTTCGCTTCATTAAAATTCTCTTTAAGAGCATTTCAAGCTGTTCATACCATAGTGAATCCTATACACAAGTTACCCCTCCTACTCCTCCTCCTCTAATATGTATTTTGTCATTTCCTGAAACTTTACATCCTTCCCTTATCAGATGGTCCAATCGCCTTCCTCAAAACCACCTCTTCCTCCTCCTCCTCCTCTTATCTTCCCCTCCCTGTTATCACGTATTCCTGATTAAGCTAAATTTTATCTCTAGTACGTTTTCTTTTTTTTTGTTTTATCTCCACGACTCCTAACCATACCAGCTTTCGTTTTCTCTTACGTTTTCTTTTGTTTGTTTTATCTCCACGACTCCTAACCATACCAGCTTTCGTTCTCTCTAACGTTTTCTTTTTTTTTTACGTTTTCTCTCCACGACTCCTAACCATACCAGCTTTCGTTTTCTCTTACGTTTTCTTTTTTTGTTTTATCTCCACGACTCCTAACCATACCAACTTTCGTTTTCTCTATCTCGATGACTTCCTTGACTTTCTAGGTTACTTCCTTGTCCTACCCACATACGTACACATTATAATATGACCCTTAGTCTGACGACGTACGCATCAATCAACATTCCTGGCCTCTCTCTCTCTCTCTCTCTCTCTCTCTCTCTCTCTCTCTCTCTCTCTCTCTCACTGGTTACGGAGATATGGTGGAAACGCGAAGGCACGCGAACAACGCCTTGTGGGTCAACACCCCATTAGTCTACCACCACGCCAGGAATCCAATGATAAAAAAGGAGGAAAGACCACCTCATAGTAGCAGGGAAGACCACCTCACAGTAGGAGGGAAGACCACCTCACAGTAGGAGGGAAGACCACCTCACAGTAGCAGGGAAGACCGCCTCATAGTAGCAGGGAAGACCACCTCATAGTAGGAGGAAAGACCACCTCATAGTAGGAGGGAAGACCACCTCACAGTAGGAGGGAAGACCACCTCCTCACAGTAGGAGGGGAAGACCACCTCATAGTAGGAGGGAAGACCACCTCACAGTAGGAGGAAAGACCACCTCACAGAAGCAGGGAAGAAGACCACCACAGTAGGAGGGAAGACCACCACCTCACAGTAGCAGATAACCACTGCATCGATAGATAAATAGATAATCACACAAATGCATGGAAGTATAACAGGCGTCATTCCATCGATAGATGAAATAGACAATTACATAAATGATGGAATGGAAAGTTAAATGAATGAGTGAAGAAGACACGAATGGATTAATGAAATAAACCAACAATTAATTACACCAATTAAATGAATGAATGAATTCATTTATCTATTTTGCCAGTGTTACCAACAGACGTTCTTCACGTGACCACCCGTTCTTCACGTGACCACCACACACACACACACACACACACACACACGTCCCTTAGATCAACACTTGCACAATCTCATTCCCTCTGCTTTCCTGCTAATTTTCTTTTCTCTCGTATGTAAATGAGGAGGAAACGCTCGTTCTTTTCACACAAATCTTTTTTTATTTTTTTTTTTCAGTTCACGCTTGAAGTTCACGGTCAGTGGTGACTCAGGGGGGGGGGGCTGGGGGAACATGCGGTGTTGTCGCTAGTGTTGCTCCTGGCCAGTGTTGTCAGGGTGTTGCTCCTGGACAGTGTTGTCAGGGTGTTGCTCCTGGCCAGTGTTGTCAGGGTGTTGCTCCTGGGCAGTGTTGCTAGTGGGCAGTGTTGCTAGAGTGTTGCTCCTGGGCAGTGTTGCTAGTGGGCAGTGTTGCCAGAGTGTCTCCTCGACATCTGGATGTTTTTAGATGACATGGCAACACCGCAGACAGCCTGTTGTAGGCGACCTGATAGTGTTGTAGATGACCTAAGAGTGTTGTGGAGCACTGGTACAGTTGTAAGGGGTCCGGCAGTGTTACAGACAGCTTGGTGGTGTTGTGAATGGTCGAACGATTTTGTCGATGACCAGGGTCAGTGTTGTAGATGACCTGGCAGTGTTGTAGTTGACCAGGGTCAGTGTTGTAGATGACCTGGCAGTGTTGTAGATGACCTGGGTCAGTGTTGTAGATGACCTGTCAGTGTTGTAGATGACCTGGCAGTGTTGTAGATGACCTGTCAGTGTTGTAGATGACCTGTCAGTGTTGTAGATGACCTGTCAGTGTTGTAGATGACCTGTCAGTATTGTAGATGACCTGTCAGTATTGTAGATGACCTGTCAGTGTTGTAGATGACCTGTCAGTATTGTAGATGACCTGGCAGTGTTGTAGACGGCATGCTTTTCCCCGACAGGAGCTAAACTGGACAAGTCCCAGCCATGTGCAGGGAAGAATGCTTCTCCCATCTACCCGGAGAGAGAGAGAGAGAGAGAGAGAGAGAGAGAGAGAGAGAGAGAGAGAGAGAGAGAGAGAGAGAGAGAGAGAGAGACCTAAACATCTTGTGAGAGTAACCCGAGAGACAGGGTAGGGTAGGGTAGGGTAGGGTAGGGTAGGGTAGGGTTGGGTAGGGTAGGGAGAGGAGAACACCACCCTCCCCCCCCCCCCCATGTTTGTCTCACTGGGACACCTGATCTCTTAATTAAATCACCAGGACCTTACCTCAAGAGGTAACTTCTCCTAGGCTACTTCTAAGTGTGATTACCTCTTCGATCTGAACGGGAGGGAGGGAAGTTCTACACTCGTGGAGGGGGGGGAGGTCATCTCTTGTACTGTACAAGGAAGGGAGTTCTACACTCGTGGGGCGCCCTATCTCTTACAGTGTACGGGGTGGGAGTTCTACACTTGTAGGGACACATCTCGTACTCTCTCTTCCAGACTTTTAAACTTCTGTCTGCTGTCTACTTTCATGGTCCTGTTAATTCCATTCATCCAGTACTCTAATGTTATCTAAGTACTTCTGTACATCTTTTCAAAAAACTTTTATTTTTTTGCTTAATCTGATGTTATGTCAGGTTGTTCCAATCCTTTTATCTTTCCAAGAAGTGTTCATTGTATACGTCATGCTGCCATCTGATCACTCCTTACTTTTCTCTCTTCCAGGGTGGGTAAATCTAAGACCTCAAGCCCCTCCCTATGCTTCAACTCTCTTAATTCTGGTCCCACTCTTGGACTGCCCTCCTCCGGACCTTCTCTATCAACTCTATGTGCTTCTCTACGTAGACACACACACACACACACACACACACACACACACACACACACACACCGCCCATCCTCATTACTATACAGTTCACTTGGGTTGCAACGTGTATACCAGACCAACTTTGCAGTCTATCGACATCTCCTTGTGAGCTGATGAAGCCCTCCTCACTTTCCACTCCCCGCCCCTTATGACCTTTCTGTCATCATCCGGAAGGTGTGTGTGTGTGTGTGTGTATGGGGGGGGGGGGGGTGATGGCAATGCCACCACCACCTACCACCACCCGTGCCAACAACATCTGAAAGATATTCGCCACAACGCGGATGTCAAAATCCTTTAAACAGAGCTCAGCGTGACAGACACATCTATTTCAGGGGAGATCCGATGTGCGCCGCCCGCCCCTGACAATCTATTGAGGCGGGGGGGGGGGGGGGGTGTGCTCTCCCTCCCCTCCCCTGGGGGAGTTAGTGCTACGTGCCTCCCCATGAGCGCTGGATGCTGGCAGTCTTCCCCTGGGATGGTAGCGGTAGTAGCTTATTCTTGGGGAGGTTGGTGTCAGTAGCCTCCCCTGGGGAGAGTGGTCTCAGTAGCCTCCCCTGGGGAGAGTGGCGTGTCAGTGTGACCAAAAACTTCTTACAAACAGTCTTCCACTACAACTGTTATTAACACCACAACGATCACCGGGCCATCATAACTATAATTACAACCACCACCACAATGACCACCAAACCACACCACTACCACCACACACCACAATACAGCACCACACCACAACACCACCACACCACACCACATCACCACCACCACACCACAATATAGCACCACACCACACGACTACCACACCACAATACACCACCACACCACACCACATCACCACAACCACACCATAATAAAGCACCACACCACACCACATCACCACCACCACCACATCACCACAACCACACCATAATAAAGCACCACACCACACCACATCACCACCACCACCACACCACACCACACCACTACCATAATAAAGCACCACACCACACCACATCACCACCACCACCACACCACACAACACCACTACCACCACCACGACGACCACCACACCACACCACAGCACCACAAGGGTCGGCGGGGACGACGTAATTATCGATCGGTTATGGGGCGTCTGCGTGCGTTCGTCTGTTGGTTCACCTTAGCAACGGTGGACATATCGATCCCTCATTGACTTGTCCTGGAGGAGTGGGGGGGAGGAAGGGGGGAGGTGGTGGAGGGAGGTTCAAAGGGAGGGGTCTGGAGAGAGGAGGGGTGTGGGGTGGTGGTGGTGTGAGAGGAGGTTAGAGCAGGCAGGTCAACCTCCCAGAGACACAGACCCTAGCAACCAGGCCTCCTGGGGGGAAGGGGGGGTGAGTGAGGGGACTTGACGGCGAGGGGAGTAGATTGAGGAGGGGAGGGAGAATGGTGGGGAGGAGTAGAGGAGGGGGGAGGAGGAGGAGTGGGGGAGGGGAGGAGCAGGAGTGGGTGAGGGAGCCAGCGGTAGATAGACGGAAGGAGGCGAGGGCGCTGAGGCGGAGGGAGGGAGGGAGAGAGAGAGAGAGAGAGAGAGAGAGAGAGAGAGAGAGAGAGAGAGAGAGAGAGAGAGAGAGAGAGAGAGAGACGCCATACGACCTCGCCAGTGAATAGGTCTGACCCTGAGCGCCATCTCGACGGTAGTAGACGAAGATTTATTTGACTGGAAGAAGATAATTGGTAGAAGACGTGAGAGGAAATTGGGAAGGCTGAGAGAGAAGGAAAAAAATTGGGAAGGCTGAGAGAGAAGGAAAAAAAATGGGTGATTTGAGAGAGAGAAAACAAAATCGGGTGAGAAGCGAGATAAAAATTTTTGGAAGAAGAATGAGATTAAATTGGGGAAAAATAAGAGGAAATGGGGAAAGAGACGAAGGAAAATTGGTGGGCCTAAGGGGAAACTGGTTGAGCTGAGACGAAATTGGGGGGAAAAGCTGAGCACTGGGGGCAGAAAATTGGAAGCCGGAGCAAAATAAATTGGAAGACAATGCTGGAGAGAGAGAGAGAGAGAGAGAGAGAGAGAGAGAGAGAGAGAGAGAGAGAGAGAGAGAGAGAGAGACGAAACACGCGTTATCCGATGACATCAACCAAATGCCTCATCTTCCTATCTCTCGTAACAGCTGTCACTGTCTCGAAGAGACCAGCTGTATGAGTCAAAACCTCCCACCCCATCCTCTCTCTCTCTCTCTCTCTCTCTCTCTCTCTCTCTCTCTCTCTCTCTCTCTCTCTCTTGTGAGCCAGACCTAGTGTGTGTGTGTGTGTGTGTGTGTGTGTGTGTGTGTGTGAGAGAGAGAGAGAGAGAGAGAGAGAGAGAGAGAGAGAGAGAGAGAGAGAGAGAGAGAGATTGGAGGGGCGGAGCTGACCTCTCTCTCTCTCTCTCTCTCTCTCTCTCTCTCTCTCTCTCCCTTCTCCCCAAACTAGCAGCAGTACCCAGCACCACCTGCCTGCCTCTCCCAGCTGCCTCGAAGTCCCCCCCCCCCCATAAGCTGCCCCTTCCCAAGTCAGCTGTCAGGGACAGCTGACTCACTCAGCTGTTCACATCACCCCCTGGGGCTCGGGTTCAGCTGTTCAATCACTCAGTGAAGCTACTCTTTTCTTTCCATGCCTTTGTCCAGGCTTCGTGGGCCATGTGTCCCTATGTATCACACGTGTCTTGTTCTCCTACGTATGTACGGCAATATATATAGACCGCCAAGTGATACATACGTATATGGCAGTATATAAACCGCCAAGTGATACGTGTACTGAAGGTGGGTTGTGTGTATATATGTTATAACATATGTGTCATCAGGTATCACTTAACACTGGAAGCCTCTGATACATATTTCACAACACATGTGTCTCCACGTAGGCCCTATGTAGCCGGGTACACCCAACCCACCCTCCTCCCTTGAATATGTATCTTTACACGTGTCACTGATGCGTTATATGTATCATCAAAAACTATTGCTAACGATACGTAATCATCACCATGTATCACTCACTCATACGGACCGGAAGACCATATACATGTATATGTATAATCTTATGTATTCCACAGTATCGTCATACATGTACTCGGGCAGGAATTCAAGGTCTGTATATCGAACACGAAGGTACGACCTTTGAGCACGACGGTACGACCCTTGAATACGACGGTACGACCCTTGAACACGACGGTACGACCCTTGAACACGACGGTACGACCCTTGAGCACGACGTGGCGACCCTTGAACACGACGGTACGACCCTTGAGCACGTCGGTTCGTTCCTTGAACACGGACGGTGGCGACCCTTGAAAACAGACGGTACGACCCTTGGAACACGACTTTCGCCCTTGAGCACGACGGTACGAATCCTTGAGCACGACGGTACGACCCTTGAAACTCGAGGTGAGACTTTGAACACGGACGTGGCGACCCTTGGAAACACGACGGTACGACCCTTGAGTCAGAAGGTTTACGATTCCACTCTGGCTCACGGGTTAGAGAGAGAGAGAGAGAGAGAGAGAGAGAGAGAGAGAGAGAGAGAGAGAGAGAGAGAGAGAGAGGTGGAGGGGAAGAAGTGGCAGGCCAGGTATGACGGAAGCGCTCTCCATCCACACAGTGGAGGCCAATGTGACATTTGAAAAGAGATACGTAAAAACAACAGTCCAGCAGGGATAGAGAAAATATGTCTATTACCGGCAGCTATACAACACCGACACACACACACACACACACACACACACCTTCTGGGAAACAGATCTTAGGACAGTGTCGTGGGTTGCTATAGCAAAGTGGGGGATATCTATATACATTACATAGTTATGTTTACGATATATAACCAGGCATGACAGTGTTGGGAGATATAGTTCAACCTAAGATGTATGCCATTACGGTGTCTGAATTACAGTAGTTTGAAATAGGATCGTCCAAAACGACGGTGGATGGAGATTCAAAAGGGAGTACAACATAGGTTACGAAACTCTGATTTATATCTTCTTAATGTTGTTGGATTAATCCAAATTACTGCTGCTCTGTCTCTCTCCTCCTCCACCCCCCACAACCACCCCACCAACACCTCCCTCTCCCCCCCCCCCTCTTCATACGGAGACGTTGTATAATTAAAATCTCACAAAATTTCTCTTTTGACATGTGCCGGCTGGAGGCTGCTCAAGGCGAGTGTAGGATAGTCTGAGCCAGTTGAAGGGGGGGGGGGGGGGGGGTGAGGTTCCTCCTCCTCATACAGCAGCCAGCCAAGCCCCTCCCCCCCCCACAACCGGTCACGGGGTCCTTCCATAGGCCTACGAGAGAACCCACCCACCTGGTAGGCCTATGGCTGGTAGCCTGTACCATAATAATCTTTGGTAACTGTATTGATTACAGTGCGCAGAGTAATGGAGGCGTCTGAGAGAGGGGAGATGTGTGTGTGTGTGTGTGTGTGTGTGTGTGTGTGTGTGTGTGTGTGTGTGTGTGTGTGTGGCAGAAGCCAGCCAGCTCCCCTCACTCACTACCTCACTACCCAGCCCAACACGTTGTGTGGCTCACTCACTCACGTCCTCTAACACACCTTCCTCATTCTTCTTCTTCTTCTTCTTCTTCTTCCTTCTTTCTTTCTTCTTCTTCTTCCTGTTTTCTTTCATCTTATTCCATTTCAATCCTCTCAATCTTTCTCTTCTTTATATTCAACCTCCTGCATGTCTTCTAATGTCTTTTATCTTTATCTAATCATTGATCTTTATCTGTCGTTTTCTTTCTTATCTCTAATTTTGAGTTTTATTCAACCTCCTGCATGTCTTCTAATGTCTTTTATCTTTATCTAATCATTGATCTTTATCTGTCGTTTTCTTTCTCATCTCTAATTTTGAGTTTATCTTTTTTTTATGGTGTACGTACTACCCTCACCAGCATGGTATGATCTTGCTGGAGGTACTTACAGTTACGTAGGTAGGAGCTAGCTCTCTCTCTCTCTCTCTCTCTCTCTCTCTCTCTCTCTCTGGCGGGCAGAAGGGGGCGCTGTCTGTCTGGAATAGACAGATGAGGAGGCAGAAGGCGGCCGACCGGGGAGTGAGAGGGGAGCTAATAGTTGTGATGGGAGAGGGTGGTAATGGGGAGGGGTGGTGGGATGGTGTTGGCAGAGGCTGGCTGTTGGGAGGGGTGGCAGTGTGAGGGGTGGCAGAGTGAGGGGTGGTAGTGTGAGGGGTGGCAGTGTGAGGGGTGGCAGTGTGAGGGGTGGTAGTGTGAGGGGTGGTAGTGTGAGGGGTGGTAGTGTGAGGGGTGGTGTTCACTACAGAGCAACAGGCAGTCTGTCGTCCAGTGGTTATCGACCAGTGATTCAGCGAGTGAGGAGGTGAGTCGACCCGGGTGGTGACGTGGCCGGCCCGGGAGCCTGGTCCTGCTGGTGGGTGGCAGGGAGGGTGGCCAGTCATGGTGGTGGTGGGTGGAATGGTGGGCGGCTAGTCATGGTGGTGGGTAGGAGGGTCGGGTGGCCAGGAATGGTAATGGGTGGAATGGTGGGCGGCCAGCCATGGTGGTGGGTGGATTGGTGGGCAGCCAGTCATTGTGGTGGGTGGCATGGTGGGCAGCCAGCCATGGTGGTGGGTGGATTGGTGGGCAGGCCAGTCATGGTGGTGGGTGGCATGGTGGGCGGCCAGCCATGGTGGTGGGTGGCATGGTGGGCGGCCAGTCATGGCAGTGGGTGGCAGGTTGCGCAGCCAGTCATGGCTGTGGGTAGCAGGGTGGTGGGCGGCCAGGCATGGTGGTGGGTGGCAGGGTGGGCCATGGCTGGCCGTGGTGGTGGGTGGTTGGGCGGCCTCTGCTGCCGTGTTCACAGAACCCAACCAAAAAGTACAGTAAGCCGCTGTTCCCTGGAAATTGCTTTCTAAATTGGCGAAAATTAAATAGTTTGAATTCTCCACAAAATTACTATATATAGTCATAAACTAATTTTAGCTACGATTCTGTTGTGAGGAAGAGGGAACATCGGGAGAGAGAGAGAGAGAGAGAGAGAGAGAGAGAGAGAGAGAGAGAGAGAGAGAGAGAGAGAGAGAGAGAGAGAGAGAGAGAGAGAGAGAAACTCAAAGGATGAAGATTCTTCTTAAACAAACAAACAAATAAAATGATTCCTGAAGTTGAAATAAGCTTTATATACAACGTATGCAAAAATTGCACTATCCCATTATTTTCTCTTTTTTTTTTCCCCCCCCTCCATACCCGTTGGTCGTTTCTCAAAGAATACAGGTAGCGCCAGGAAGAGACGGAAGAATGGCCTCATTCGCTCACATCCATGTGATAACATTAAGAACATATTGACTCACATTATGACAAGATTAAGCACAGGAATGAGTAAGAATTCTGAGATGCAAATACCGGAGCACTTCTCCTTACAGCTGAACCAGCTATTTCCCAGAAGCCATAAAATATGACGTTGCCCCGTTATCAAAGAAAATGGATGCTAGAAACTTTACGTAAACTCTCCCTCCACTTCGCAATAACGAATTTAATGTTTATGATGAATTCAAATGCTTCCAGGTTATTCATGAACGACAAAAAAAAAATGATATATATATATATATATATATATATATTACTCTCATCTGAATTTAATTTATAACTAATGTTCCTCAAATCATTACAGGTCCTTTTTTTTTTTTAACATATGTAATATATTCAAATAAATGAATCCCTAAAGTTCATATTGAGCTACGAGCTAAATCCATCAGGTTAAACATCTCTCTCTCTCTCTCTCTCTCTCTCTCTCTCTCTCTCTCTCTATATATATATATATATATATATATATATATATATCTTTTTTTTCCTTAAACAAATTACATCGCCTCTTCTCATGTCGCATCTCTGGCCTACGTCATCGTTAATCCTTTTGAGACCTTCCTAAAATCCTGCGAGAGAGACACGTCTCTCACTCGTTACTTTGTCTCTCCAAGTCGTTAATCTCGTTAATCTCGCACTCTTTCGGAGTTCGCTCGTTACTTAGCGAATGGTTTAAGTCTCTCTCTCTCTCTCTCTCTCTCTCTCTCTGGGTAGCGGAGGCAACTGGAAGCAGCAGCAGCAGCAGTTGTGACGGAAACAGCAGGAAGGTGGTGGTGGCTGGGAAGTCAGCAGCTGTTGAGGTGTTGACACCACTGGACCAGCAGCAGCAGCAGCAGGACGAGGAACAGCAGCAGCAGTACCACCCTCCCCAACCACAGCAGTACCACCGTCTTCAACCTCAACCACAGCAGCACCACCCTCCTCAACCACAGCAGCACCACCCTCCTCAACCACAGCAGCACCACCCTCCTCAACCACAGCAGTACCACTCTCTTCAACCACAATATCACCACATTCAACCACAGCAGCACCATCCTCCTCAACCACAGCAGTACCACCCTCCTCAACCACAGCAGTATACCCTCTACCACACACACGCCCTCAGCACACAGGTTCCGGCAGCAGATTAATGAATGTATTGGTCTGAAGAGCAGGACGACCCACCACTCCACCAGATATGAATGTATAATCACAAGGATTACATTCCTCTCCAAATATTTAGCGTTGGATTCCCTGTGTCTCTGGGACTGGGGGATCCCTTGTAAAGGAGAAGCAGGAGGTTTAAAATCTTCAAATTGTCCTCTTGAAGGAACACTGAGGGACGAACATGGTACAGCGTCCGCTCATCTATGTACAATCCATGAAGGTAATCTGGTGTGTGTGTGTGTGTGTGTGTGTGTGTGTGTGTGTTTGTGGATGTCTACCACCAATAAACAACAAATTCCCCCCCTCCCTCCCTTACACGCCCTCACATCATAACATTTTGCACCAAAGCCGTGATAATGAGGGAGATATAGGGCCGCCCAACTTCAGAGCTGGCCACCAAGCCAGCCAGAGTCATTGACAATGGCTTCACCTCCCCAGTACAACACCCTCTCCCCCCCTTTCCTTCCTTCCATCCATCCATCCTCAAGTTCTACAATGGGACAACTAAAGTTCTTTCACAACCGCTCTTCAAAAACACACCCCATTCTCTCTCCCTCTCTTTCTCTCTTTCCCTCCCTACAGTAGCGTACCTCCCGCAGACAACAGTGTGCGAAAGTCCTTTTCATATGCAAATGAGCCTCGGAGTCAAATCACGCCGTCGGCCGTGCAACAACAACCACGCACGCGACGTTACAACACATAACTACAACCGCCAGCTCGCCCCCCCTAAAAAACCAATTGTCCGCAACACGCAGATGATGTCCACGGTCGCACATCCAACCTTACACCTTGCTATCATCGTACATGGCCTAACAAACACCTCTGCTGTGCATACCTCCGAGCTAACTGGGTATCGCAAATGAGACAAAAGAGGACATACACTCACTCCGTGCGTCAAAAACATCAGCACAAAGGATCTAAGGAGAAAAATCTTTTTATACGCCCACAGAGCACTTACCAGCACCAGGTTTAGACAACAGAAAGACTCGTTTAGTATCATCTATAAATAATTCATTCTCTCCGTGCTATATAAAGTAAAATTCATCTTTCCCGGTCATCCACTCCCCATCAAAAGCAATTATAACGAAGCTGTAATCCACACAAAACAGTGCAAATACATTACGCCACGTGCTTAAGACAAAAAACAAAAGAAAAAAACATTCAACCCAGTAAAATCCCACCTCAGTTCCCGGGAACATAATCTAAACCTTTTCCATCTGATTCATCCCACAGCTGACCACCAAAACCCCTAAGGGTAAACACGAAAAGCTGATCCATGCCTAACATTTCACCAGCCCATATTCCTCATACGTGACGTCAGACAATAAACACAATAACGACCAAAGGCGAACACACTGAAATGACCCGACAGAGCAATAAACCACCGCCTTCCCAAGACAGTCACACTTAAACATCATCCCACCAGACGTAAACCCATTTTGAAACTACGCTCCCCAGACATGTAAGAGTTACACTTTCCCGTCTACTTTCTGGACGACAAGTCTCCCTCCAACAATGCAAACTCTTTCAACTCACAAAACTATTATCAAATCAAGTCTCGATTGCCCTAAACTCTCTCCCATAGAAATAAACCACACATCGCCACACTCTAAGACCTTTGATCCTGTCCGGTGGACGTGGCTGGCTTCCTGGGGGCGGCCGCAAGAACACCACTGAATGGACTCCTGGGACTTCCCACGATTCAGCAACTTCAGTCTGATTTACTCTGAAGTTCTTCCTTTAATTTCCAGGTTCAGAGGAGGAGAAAAAAGGTCGCGCCATCTTACTCAAAGGTCGTCACCATCGTGTAGAAGCTGATTAAAAGTCCTATCGTTATGATTTCAGGGAAGAGCAACTTACGGTACCTTATCTCTCTCTCTCTCTCTCTCTCTCTCTCTCTCTCTCTCTCTCTCTCTCTCTCTCTCCATATCAACAAGGTCACACCAGCACGTTTGGTCCACGCCCCACGCGGCCAGCGCCTGTTCTCTTGTTTTCGTGGTTGGTCTGGGCGCCTGATGATGGATGAGCTTAGCCTCGAGACATGAGATCTCAGGTAAAAAACAAAAACGAAAACAAAACACGGAGTTTGCAAATATACGTCATCAGTAATCTCGCTGAATAACTCGTTTTCTGTCATATTTTCTAAGTTTCAGGAGTTTCCCCCCTTTATCCCCTCGCCATGTCAGACCACCATACCTTCAAATATATACATATCACAATTCCATACTTTATCATTAAGATTATAACTCATAATAAAAGATATTGTTATCAACAGCTTTTATCTTTTTTTTACTTAAATCATTATTCATCCAGCCATGATTATCAATCATGTGCTCTGTCAATTTACCTTAGAAGAATAATGATTTTAAGAATAGAAAAATCAAAAACCGCGTTTTCTTTCACACTCTTCAATAACTTTACGTCCAGAAGACTTGCCATCCATTTTCATTCTCGCTCAGATGACATCGGACCTCCACTGTAAATGGAGTCTGGTTTCTACTTGTGAACTTTGCTTGTGAATCTAATAATATCGGTGTCATCCCCCACAACTTCTGTTCCCTGACATAAAATTCGTCATCTACAGATTATGATAAGCAGCAACCTCATCTACAATCATGATAAGCTGTTAACAACCTCGTCTCACAATCGCATGTATTATTCTACTTTCTCCCCAGACTCACGAATCACTCTGTTCACACACACAGCGAGTCGACGTATTCACATACCATCTCGAACATCTTAATGCTGACTGGGTCACATTTCTCAACGACTCTCCCACACAAAATCTATCCATTTCCCATGCGCTGCAATATATATATATATATATATATATATATATATATATATATATATATATATATATATATATATATATATATATAAATAATATCTTATGTAATCAAACACAATCTCTTTATTTGCTCAGTTAAAACTTTCGATGCTGATCGGGCAAATATATTCTCATACTTTTACATGTATTGTATATTTAGAATTCAATATGAACATCAATATTAGCTGTTGTTTATATAAAATTACATATTAAGTACACAAGCGATGAAATGACAACACAGCTCATGGATTTTGGCAGAGATATGCGACTATATCCAAAATAATATAAGCTGTGAAATATTACCATACCTTAAAAACTTAGGTTGTAATATAACACCATACCTTAATTAACTTAAGCTGTGACATATTACCATATCTTATAAAATCTATGCTGTGACATACCACCATACCTTAAAAGAAATAAGCATTGAAATATTAACAAACTTTAAAAACTTGTGCTTTGTAATACTCCCAAACCATAAACATTTAATCTGTAATATATTACAATACTTTAAAAAAAAACTTAAGCTGTGAAATATTACCAAACCTTAAAAAACGTTAGCTGTGAAATATTATTACCCATACCTTAAAACCTTAATTTGTGAAGTAAAACCATACACCCAAAAATAATATCAGTAATATATTTGTATACCCTTATGAAAGATTAAATATTAAGCATTGAAAAACTGCCATACCATATTAAACTCTCCGTAGTGACAATCAATCTACCATCCTACTGACAAACTACATTATGGCAACTCCTACAAGTCTCCACTAAAGAATGGCAACTCTTACAAGTCTCCACTGAAGAATGGCAACTCTTACAAGTCTCCACTGAAGAATGGCAACTCCTACGAGTCTCTAAGTCGATATGGCAACTCCTACAAGTCTCCACTGAAGAATGGCAACTCCTACGAGTCTCTACGTCAGTATGGCAACTCCTACAAGTCTCCACTGAAGAATGGAAACTCTTACAAGTCTCCACTGAAGAATGACAACTCCTACGAGTCTCTACGTCAGTATGGCAACTCCTCCAAGTCTCCACTGAAGAATGGCAACTCCTACGAGTCTCTACGACAGTATGGCAACTCCTCCAAGTCTCCACTGAAGAATGGCAACTCCTACAAGTCTCTACGACAGTATGGCAGCTCCTACAAGTCTCCACTGAAGAATGGCAATTCCCACAAGTCTCTACGACAGTATGGCAACTCCTCCAAGTCTCCACTGAAGAATGGCAACTGCTACGAGTCTCTACGACAGTATGGCAACTCCTACAAGTCTCCACTGAAGAATGGCAATTCCCACAAGTCTCTACGACAGTATGGCAACTCCTCCAAGTCTCCACTGAAGAATGGCAACTCCTACGAGTCTCTACGTCAGTATGGCAACTCCTCCATCTCTCCACTGAAGAATGGCAATTCCCACAAGTCTCTACGACAGTATAGCAACTCCCACATGTCTCCACTGAAGAATGGCAACTCCTACAAGTCTTCACTGATATACTATGACGCACCGCTGTAGTATGGCAACTCCCTCCCTCCCCCACAGAAAAAATTCTTAACTGAAGTATGGCAACCCATGTTGCCATCTGTCAGCTGATAAAATGGTGATGACTCAGACCAGCTGATAGAAAACGAGGCAGAGAGGTCAAGATGTAATTAGTCAGTCGTCGTCACAAAGAGACGGAGAGGTCGTCCCTGAGGTGGTGGTGGTCGGGGGAGGGTTGGTTGGTCAGGTCAGGTCACGCGAGGTTACGCTGATCATCATTATCGACGTGGGTTCGTCTTATCCTTGATTTTACGACGTACGACTGCAGGAGACACGGAGAGGTAGTGATGGTGGGTGGTGGGGGGTCGTGGTGGGTTGTATAGTCGTACTGAGGACGGGGCTTAATAACTTCACTACGACGGTACGGCTCATGTGTTGTAGTGGTGGTTGTAGGGAGGAGGTTGTTACTATAAACTTGATGGTGGGTGTTTTGAATTTTTTTTTTCTGTATTGGTTGCCATGTGGAGGTGATTGGAGTGGTGATTGTGGAAGGGTATGCTGCGGTTTGACGGATGTACTGTCGTGTTATGACGGAGTGGTTGATGTTGTTAGGGTAACTTCTGTGATGTATTGGTCGATCTCAGTGCACTGTTATAGGGGTGGGAGTTAATGTGACCATTATATGGTTGTGGGGCGGTTGTGAGAAGCGTATGTGGTGGTGATTATGTTGTAATATCATGCTACCGTTGTTATAGAAGTGGTTGTTGGTTCGTTGATGGTGCAGATAGCGGCATATAAGTACTTCTATTGAAGGGGGGGAGGGGTAGTTGTTTACGGTGTGGTTTGATCGTGAGAGGGGGGTGGCGGTGATGATGCGTAGTGGTGGTAATTCAAGTCGCACTGTAATGTAATGGTCATTCCGGTGGGTGTATAGTGGGTGTGTGTGTGTGTGTGTATTGGTTGTAGAGGTAGTTTTCAAGCTGTCACTAACGGTTGTAATTATAAGTGCGTAGTGGTTAGGTAGACCACCCCTCCATCATACTCCCTATATACGTATATTGACTAACGCTATACCAGAGGCTGAGACAAAAAGAGCCCCACTCCATTATATCTCAACGAAGCTAGGATACCACAGCTAATATCCAGCTAGAGCTTATTAAGTCCTATACACACCCAGCTAGAATAGGGGACAGGCCACCTTCAGCTTTAGCTGAGGGGGGGGGAATGATGGGGGTAACATTTATAGCTTTCTGCTGGCGGAAAGGGGGGGTCGGGGGGGGGGGGAGGAGGGGACTTTCAGCAGGCAGGCAAGCGAGGTGCAGGACAAAGGAGAGGACAGACACACACGTACACCAGCTGCTCTACAGCTGCCCCTCCACTCCTCCTCTCCTCCCTCCCCCTGGACACCCCCACTCCAGGGGAAGGGAGGGAGTGAGGGAGAGGGGGAGGGTCAAAGGTGGGGTTTGGGGGGGGGAGAGTGGAGAGAATGTGTGGGGGGGGGGGTCGTCTCTCTTGATTGGGTAGGGAAAAAGGGGGGGTTGTGTGTGGGGGGGCAGGGTAGGGATGTTGATGGCAGTGGTGGAGACTTAATTATCGTTCATCTATCTATCCATCTATCAATCTATCTATCTACCTATCTATCTATCTATGTTGGATAGAAAGAAATTCTGAAAAGATACAAGCCATCCAATCCAAGCCAATCCAATCATTGGTCACCCATCTCATATGAGTACGTAGATAAAACATTACAAAACCCTATGATAAAAATGACATGTCTTAATTGCCTTTAAATGTGATAATTCATGGAGGAAAGATAGTAAGCATTTAAAAAAATGTAGTTATACTTCATTTACATACCTAAAGTAGACATTGATAAGAGGTTATGTAAATAATACTTGGATTATTCTTGATAAGTGTAAATAAAGTGAAACGTTGAAATGAACGTTAAGTACATAAATGACAACTGATAAATGATAGATGCATTTTGTTAGCGAAATTATATACTAACTGACCATCGGCTTTCCCAGGGGAATTGCGGTAACTTTGAAGTTAAGAAATATTAACTTAAAATTTTTTGTTTTTGTATATATACAAAAAAAAAATAATATTTAAAACTAAAACTGTTTTATCAAGTCTTTTGCACAACTCATTCACAACATCATTATTCTTTCTAAATCTGGGTTTTGTCTTTATCTATAAAGAATTTCGACATTTACTATCACAAATACCTACAAAGTTGGTTATTATAATCATTATTATATAAGTGTATGTACGCCTGTATATTCATTATCAAATTTTTGAGTATACAATTCAATTACTTCGCCTAGCAGACTTATACATATCCATACTTTAATTCATTCCTATATCTACATGAATACTAACGAACACACACACACACACACACACACCGCGCGCGCGCGTGCAAATCAGATTTTATTAAAAAAACAGTCCTTTTTATCAGCGGTACTCAGATACACAATATACATACACCCCGCCATGCACCAAGATTAAATATATATATATATATATATATATATATATATATATATATATATATAATCATTCACAAGGCCAACAGAAAACGAGTCCCGGGTTTGAAAGCAGCTGACGCCATGACGTCACATGCGCTATACAATATCACCGTTGGAGCGGCAGCTGTTCAGCGCTCACCTCACCCCCCCCCAAACCCCGAACCCCCCTAAATACTCCTCCCCCCCCCCCCACCACCGCCCCTCCTCTCTCTCCACCACGCTCCCCCGCCGCGCTCCCTCCCTCTCCCCCCCCACACAGAGATTCCAGCCCCTCCCCCTCCACGCACGCTTCGCGGGCTTAATATATATATATATATATATATATATATAAGGGATAGTCTCTGTCCCTCTTCCCAATAGCCCCTTGGGCCACTCCCGCCTCTCCCCGTAACTCACTGAGTGGCGCCACCCTCACAATTACCTACCCACCCCCACTAAAGGACTACACCCCCCCCTAACCCTTACCTCCTTCCCTCATCCCCTTATCTCATTGAGTTTCCTCGTAACTCAAGTGAATCCCTCGCCTATACATAATTCAGTGAGTTCCTTCCCCTCCTCCTCCCCCGTAGGTAATTGAGTGCATCCCCCCTTTCACTCGTAACTCAGTGAGTAAAATACCCTCCTCCCCCTCCCTCCCTGTGACTCACTGGGTGAGTCTACAGCGAGGAGTTGGTGAGTAACTCAAACCTCCCGTAACTCATTGTGTCCCTTCCTCTGCTCTCCTCCCGTGGAGACCCCGGCTGGGCAACCAGCAGGTGGTGTTGAGGGGGGGGGGAGGGGGTGAGCAGCAGGCAGCTGGTGTTGGTGGTTGGGGGGAGTACGGTAGTGGGGGGAGGGGGGGTAGCAAGGCAGGTGTGGACACGTGCTGGCCAGCAGCCAGGGCAGCTGTTCTCGCCTACCTCCCTACCCACCCCAGGCCTCGATGCCTGCCTGCGTGTTGTAGCGCCAGGCCTGATTGTAATTCTCTGTTGCCACCTCCGGAGAGGGGTGGTGGTGGTGGGGGGGGGGGGTGGGGGGAGGTGAATGAATGGGGGTTGGGGTGAACGAAGAAAGGACATGATGAGGGGGGAATGTGATGATGGTGTAGGATGGAAAGGGGTGAAGGAAGAGGAGGAGGAGGAGGAGGAAGAAGCTATGGTATGGGAGGCGTAGTGGTCAGCGTCGATGATGATGATAAATCACCATGGGTGGGGTTCGAATCCCGGCTCTGGCTGCTGCACTCACACTCAACCCCTAATCATTCTGACCTATGTAAATTCCTCGATAAATGGGATCCTCCCGTAAATAAGCATGTGTGTGTGTGTATATATATATATATATATATATATATATATATATATATATATATATATATATGACAAATGCTTAAGTTGTTTACATCATCAATCCGTCTGGCAGAGATTGTGTCACTGTTGACTTAAATGCAAACAAGTAAACAAGAAGACATGAGCCTAAGAGTTGTAGGTTGTTAAAGAAAATACGTTAACCAGCCTAATTCTTGTTCTATTTCTCACAAAGCCTCAATGAAAACGGTAATCTCACGTTGAAAAACATCTAAAATAAGAAAAAAAAAACATAATAATAACAGTAATCAAATATCATGAAGCAAGAAAGCATTAACACATAAATATAAAGAACTAATAAAATTTTCTAAATGTCATCCAGTTTAAATGCTTGGGAATTATGTACCGGATTATATTGAAGATTGTATTTAAACGCAGCGCCAATACATGATCATAAATGGCATGTAAACTTGTTCAAATAATTATATGTAACGTTTAAAATATAATCTTAAAGGTATTCTGTAATGAATAATATAATACTTTGGGTGTATTCTATCAAGATCGCATTCTACATACAGTATGTAGCCTACAATACATGCATTCTATACAGGTACTGTATCAGAGAATATTCTTACAATGGTTGTATAATCTTCTTTAGGGACAGATGATACATACTGCGAATATTCTTCCAAAGACACTACATATTTACTGCGTGTAGTTTGGCCACGAATGTTGTAAACAATGGGTGTATTGTACCAAGGCTGCAATACAGTATGGGTGCATTCAATCACGATGCACGATACGTTCAGGGCGTATTCGAAAAAAATTACGTATATTCAACGTTTATATAAAAAAAACAAATAAAAAAAAATAATTTAGATGTATTTTCTCTCTCGGCGTAATACTCCAGACCAGATGTATAATTCATCATACACGAATACACCAGCATACACTCTTACAGGGCTCAATGCTAGACATAAAACATACTGAAGTTATCATGTCCCTGATTCATATTATTAACGTGGGTGCATTCTATCATGAATGCTCGCCACAACAATGGGCGCATTCTACCATGAATTTGTACCACAAATTCATACCGCTAATTATATATATATATATATATATATATATATATATATATATATATATATATATATATATATATATATATATATTTTTTTTTTTTTTTTTTTTTTATACTTTGTCGCTGTCTCCCGCGTTTGCGAGGTAGCGCAAGGAAACAGACGAAAGAAATGGCCCAACCCCCCCCATACACATGTACATACACACGTCCACACACGCAAATATACATACCCACACAGCCCTCCACGGCCCACCCCGGACGCTCCACATGCCCTGATTCAATCCACTGACAGCACGTCAACCCCTGTATACCACATCGCTCCAATTCACTCTATTCCTTGCCCTCCTTTCACCCTCCTGCATGTTCAGGCCCCGATCACACAAAATCCTTTTCACTCCATCTTTCCACCTCCAATTTGGTCTCCCTCTTCTCCTCGTTCCCTTCACCTCCGACACATATATCCTCTTGGTCAATCTTTCCTCACTCATTCTCTCCATGTGCCCAAACCATTTCAAAACACCCTCTTCTGCTCTCTCAACCACGCTCTTTTTATTTCCACACATCTCTCTTACCCTTACGTTACTTACTCGATCAAACCACCTCACACCACACATTGTCCTCAAACATCTCATTTCCAGCACATCCATCCTCCTGCGCACAACTCTATCCATAGCCCACGACTCGCAACCATACAACATTGTTGGAACTACTATTCCTTCAAACATACCCATTTTTGCTTTCCGGGATAATGTTCTCGACTTCCACACATTTTTCAAGGCTCCCAAAATTTTCGCCCCCTCCCCCACCCTATGATCCACTTCCGCTTCCATGGTTCCATCCGCTGACAGATCCACTCCCAGATATCTAAAACACTTCACTTCCTCCAGTTTTTCTCCATTCAAACTCACCTCCCAATTGACTTGACCCTCAACCCTACTGTACCTAATAACCTTGCTCTTATTCACATTTACTCTTAACTTTCTTCTTCCACACACTTTACCAAACTCAGTCACCAGCTTCTGCAGTTTCTCACATGAATCCGCCACCAGCGCTGTATCATCAGCGAACAACAACTGACTCACTTCCCAAGCTCTCTCATCCCCAACAGACTTCATACTTGCCCCTCTTTCCAAGACTCTTGCATTTACCTCCCTAACAACCCCATCCATAAACAAATTAAACAACCATGGAGACATCACACACCCCTGCCGCAAACCTACATTCACTGAGAACCAATCACTTTCCTCTCTTCCTACACGTACACACGCCTTACATCCTCGATAAAAACTTTTCACTGCTTCTAACAACTTGCCTCCCACACCATATATTCTTAATACCTTCCACAGAGCATCTCTATCAACTCTATCATATGCCTTCTCCAGATCCATAAATGCTACATACAAATCCATTTGTATATATATATATATATATATACGACGGCAGGGATAGCGCGTAGAGCACACCGCTGGAAAATCTAGAATTACGAAGAACCAGTTCTTTAAAGTTACATGTTCAATGTCATGTGTCAGATGGAGACAGTGTGTGTGCGTTTGGTGGACTTGAAAAAGCCAGCAGCCCTCATGTGGGTGAGGGAGAAAGAAAAGACAGCAACCTGGGCCAAAGGAATGAAACTCAATAGCTACGGAAATGCTGGCTCACTGTGCATGTAGATATGTAAATAGATATATGAAGAAAAAAAACCGGTGTTGTGAACTGAAGTGAATTTTGGTTCCTGACTTACTCAGCGGCTCCGGCCTTAACTAGTTACGAGGAGTTACTATTGGTTATAGAAAACGGAGTACAGGGGATACTAACATGAGGCTGTATTGGATGTATTTTCGTGTCGTTATGCAGGTGTTGGGTGTCTGTGGTTGCTAAGCAGCCGGTAATTATTCTGAGAGTCTTGCATCAAGTGTAGTTATAGTTGTAATTGACAGGAGGATGGACGATCAGGCAAGGTGAGGCGTGGTTTAAGATGGAGCTGACGATTTGTTTCTCGTCAGAGGGTACTAAAGGATTCATTTCCTTGTCCAAAAGCGTTACTGGTTAAGTGTTCAGAGGGTGATTAGCTTAGTTAATGCCACTGTGTTGATGTTTGTGGTGTGGGGAGTGAATGTCAGGTGTGTATATATGTGTGTGTGTGTGTGTGTGTGTGTGTGTGTGTGTGTGTGTGTGTGTGTGGTGATGCCCAGCATGGCAGGAGAATTCTGGTGAGTGACAGTAGCTGGGCATGAGGAGGGAGTAGAGAGAGAGAGAGAGAGAGAGAGAGAGAGAGAGAGAGAGAGAGAGAGAGAGAGAGAGAGAGAGAGAGAGGTGGGGATCATTTCTGTCAGGGGTCCAAAAGGGGCAATGGTGTTGGTGGATATATTCCTTTATGGTGGGGGGTATACAAGCAGTCTGTTTTGTGCGGTCATCTGCATATGAAGAGGGAAGTTCCATGGTGTGGTGTGCAGGACGTCGTGGTCGAGGTGTGTGTGTGAGGAGAGTTGGAGAATGAAGTGTTTGTAGAGTCTGGAGGTTTGGGAGGTGAAGCCTCTGTGAATGACTGGGCTTGCCAGCTACCTACCTACCTATCTCTCTCTCTCTCTCTCTCTCTCTCTCTCTCTCTCTCTATATATATATATATATATATATATATATATATATATATATTGGGCAGATATCTATCTATCTATATCTATCTATCTATCTATCTATCTATCTATCTATCTATATATATATATATATATATATATATATATATATATATATATATATATATATAGTGGGGCAAAGCGGGGTGCATTCGACAACATAACCCGGGCGTATTCCATCATCAATGCATGTACCATAATTAAGGCGCAATTCCACGGGGCCAACGCGTCTGTGTGTGTGTGTGTGTGTGTGTGTGTGTGTGTGTGTGTGTGTGTGTGTGTGTGTGTGACAAGCGGAGCAAGACTGGACGGGTTGTGTCCTCAACTCCCGCTCCCTCATACAACACCGTGTGTGTGTGTGTGTGTGTGTATGTGTGTGTGTGATCATTTCCTGACCAAAATTCTCAGGTCTAGCCGGACGCTACCTCGCTGAAGCACGGGGTAGCGATGCTGTTTCCCGTGGGGGCGGGGTAGCGCCCAGAGTGGATGAAGGCAAGCGAGTATATACATGTGTACAGAGGTATGTGTCTGTGTAATGTATATGTATGTATATGTGCATGTATGGGCGTTTATGTGTGTATTTATATATATGTGTATATGAGTAGTTGGGCCATTCTTCGTCTGTTTCTCTGCCGCTCCCTCGCTGACGTGGGAAACATGGACGGCTGCGAGGGGAAGGGGGTCATAGATACATGCTAGAGATAGAATATAGCATAGATAGAAAATATAGCAAAGGGGACGAAGAGCACTGTGATGGTCTGTCCACATGGTAGGTGTTATGACGTCATGTTTATATCAGACCCTACAAAAAAAACACGAAAAGATTAGGCTATACAATTTTTTTGGAGGTCCATCAAAGAAAAATTAAAAATAAATTCATGGGAGTAAGTTTGACACAGAATCCGGTGGGGCTACATCACCCGGAAGTGGAGAGAGAGAGAGAGAGAGAGAGAGAGAGAGAGAGAGAGAGAGAGAGAGAGAGAGAGAGAGAAGGCACAAGACGGTGGAACGAAGACGCAAGAAAATTTGCTGACGACGAAAGTTTGGATAGAGACGCTAAATGGCCCCACTGGAAAGGTGTGCTGGGTGCCAGACAAATGGTAAAGAAAGAAAGAAAAAGAAAAAAGAAAAGGAAAAAAGAAAAAGAATGATCTTGATTGAAAGAAGAAAAAAGTGAAAATCTCCACAAAAGAAAGATAGATGAGAGAAATGATATCCTAATTCTTATTCTTTTTTTGTTACTATAAGACGTAGAGAGAGAGAGAGAGAGAGAGAGAGAGAGAGAGAGAGAGAGAGAGAGAGAGAGAGAGAGAGAGAGAGAGAGAGAGGCGTAACCCCTATCCAGCACCACAAATTACTAACCATTCCAGGAAGCACACACATACACACACACACCAGCGCACGGGTCCTACACCTGGCGAGGGAACCATCCATTCCTCTCCGTTGTAGCGTTGCGATAGTCCTCAGATCCGCTGGGCTGATCTGCCTATAACTGGGCCCCGCAGGTGGTGGCGTTCACAGGCAACTTTGTTGCGCTAACCGCTCAAAATCTCTTCCCTCGCTTGTTACAAAAATGATTTCTAAAAACTGTCGCTAAAAAAATGTGAAAAATTGGGGGAAAATTGGGAAAAAATATAAAAAAATTATATATATATATGTTGGGGTTGATAATAAATTGATGATGTATATATTGATGATTCATTTATGGTCTTTGAGCATAAATTACATCCATGGTTCTTCATCGTACGTTAGATGAATGGTTCCTCCATGCATGACAATGGCTTCTGAGTTGGTAGGACTTTGGCAGAGCCTAAGGGTCACTTTTCCTATCCATCATTCAGTGACTGTCAGATCCATTCCTCGTCCCACTTGGCTCAGACACTATTCTAAGGATCCAAATGCAGCAGTCGTGCTGGGGTTGGTGGAAAGGCTCGGGCTATTAATGTCGTACGTCTGGTCGGGGCTCATGATGACGTACGTCTGGTCGGGGCTCATGATGACGTACGATGTCGTACGTCTGGTCAGGGCTCATGATGTCGTACGTCTGGTCGGGGCTCATGATGTCGTACGATGTCGTACGTCTGGTCGGGGCTCATGATGTCGTACAATGTCGTACGTCTGGCTGGGGCTCATGATGACGTACGATGTCGTACGTCTGGTCGGGGCTCATGATGACGTACGATGTCGTACGTCTGGTCGGGGCTCATGATGTCGTACGATGTCGTACGTCTGGTCGAGGCTCATGATGTCGTACGTCTGGCCGGGGCTCATGATGTCGTACGTCTGGTCGGGGCTCATGATGTCGTACGTCTGGTCGGGGCTCATGATGTCACGGGGTGGCGACGGTGGCAAGCCAGCGGGCAACCAGTCCCTGAAAGCCTGACCCATTAACCTCTTCTGCACGACGGGACAATCTCTCTCTCTCTCTCTCTCTCTCTCTCTCTCTCTCTCTCTCTCTCTCGGGCCATGATGAGGCAGGGTTGACTATCCCCCACCCCCACTTTTTTTTTTTGGTCTTCAAGGAGGTCGTGCCACGTCGTGCTCAAGCGGGTCGTAAAACCTGTCGTGCTCAAGGGACCTTAACACTATGCAGAGGAGGCGGGAAAGATCCGGTTATCATCGCGACAGACGAGGAGGAGTGTGTCGTCGTATGCTAACCCTGCAGCACAGAAGGATCCACCCACGCTGGAGAGAGAGTTAGCCAAGCATGAGCCACAGACAGACACAGACACAGTATCAAGGCTAAATCGCCACAGGCACAGCCACAGACATAGTGTCAAGGCTAAATTGCCACAGACACAGACACAGTGTCAAGGCTAAAATTGCTCTCTATACCAACACAGGCGTTGGGGGAAGGGGACCCGATCAGCAGCTTAAGGTAAACACCTCAAAGATATCTTCCCAGTTACACTTGGATCCTCAAAGACACAGCAGACTGGATATAGAAAAACGGTGTTGGGTACTTCACTGTCGCGTCGTCTGGTGATGTCTGCGCTACAGAGGGAGTGGAAGGTTAATGCGCAGTGGTCCTGATGGTCTATTACCAAGACATATAATTCGCCTCCATATGACGTTAAGTTTGATACGTAAGTTCCAGGTGGGAGATTCGACCCGAATTAATTACTTCCCAAAAAAACCTGTTCCAAGTTAGACCTCCTCAGAGGGAGCCAAGCCTTGGGGTCAGGGGGGAGCGACTCTGTCCTCAATTCTCTCTTTTTAGATCGGGGTAGAGGAAATGCCTGGAGGATACACACGCATCCTACGGAAATATGTCAAGGTCGTGGTAGGTCTTCCCGAGGAGGCGCCATCTGGATCGTTCGCTAGGGAGAAAGCTCCTAGGCCATAGGGCAGAGTTTAAGAGGTCAGAAGACATCCCGCGCCTCTACGTGAATCACCACTGCGATCATGGTGGCGGTAAGTTACTAAATACGATTCATAGACGCTATAGACAGTAAACCTTCCTCACCTTCCTCCTCCCCCCCCCTCAATGTTTTGTCCTCCCCTCACTCGACCTTTTAGAAAACCCCACCTTGCGTTAGGTAGGCGACTCCTCCCTTCCATCGCAAGTGTACGGGGTCTGACCTGCTTCCATTGCAAAAGAACAGCTGGTCACCTCTATCCTTTCACGATGCCGTCCTGTTGTGTGAATCCACAAGTAGCGTGTGTGTGTGTGTGTGTGTGTGTGTCCTTGGTGGCGCGAGGGAGCGTGAAAAAGGTTAGTTGCTAACCCAACTCAACGAGCTCCCCCCCCCCCCCTCCCCTGGATGTGGAAGTCTTGCAACTGGGCCTAGATGGTCGACGACCCGCTTTCGGGGGCGGGGCGGGGCGGGGCGGGGCGGGGTTGGGTAGGGTGAGGTGGGGTCGGGTGGGGTAGGGTTCGACCCAGACCTAAGGGGGGAAATGGGGGGTAAGAAGAAGAAGGAGGAGAAGAAGAAGAAGAAGAAGAAGAAGAAGAAGAAGAAGAAGAAGAAGAAGAAGAAGAAGAAGGAGGAGGAGGAGAGGAGGAGAAAAAGTAGTGACAGAAACATAAAGAGAATGTACAAAATATTCATGAGTCAATCGGGTAAACTTTAAACACAACTTTGGGGTGGGTTAAACCTCTCAGCCTATGCAAGGGGTCGCCCTCCATCACAACGCTAAGGTCCTGATCACAACCCTTGGGGTTGTGACCTCTGACCTGACCTTTAAAGGGTTAGGTTATACGTAACGCCATCACAGACAAGGGGTCGTACCATCGTGTGCAAGGGGTCGTAAGGCCGTGTTCAAGGGGTCGTACCATCGTATTCAAGGGGTAGTAACGTCGTGTTCAAGGGGTCGTAAGGTCGTGCTCAAGGATCGTACCATCGTATTCAAGGGGTCGTAATGTCGTGTTCAAAGGGTCGTACCGTCGTGTTCAAATAGTCGTACCGTCGTGTTCAAAGGGTCGTAACGTCGTGTTCAAAGAGTCGTACCGTCGTGTTCAAAGGGTCGTACCGTCGTGTTCAAAGGGTCGTTAACACGTCCTGCCCAAAGAGGGGATTCAGCCGTCGTGTTCAAAGGGTCGTAACGTCGTGTTCAAAGGGTCGTTAACACGTCCTGCCCAAAGAGGGGAGTTGAATCCCCCTCTCTCTCTCTCTCTGGTTCCAGTAAAAAGGGGTCGACGCACGATTCCAGTCTGGACAACGTGGCAATGTAGGACACATAATCAGGATTTGGCCCAAGACGAGTATATCAAACGTAAGGAGACGGGCTACACCAAATGACCCTGAGACTTTAAAAGATCCAGTTACACAGAACATATAAAACTATGACCCACTTATCTGGAGGCTACAGAGACTCCTCTCACACCTGGCTGTACACTGGGATGGTTTCAGCACAGCAGCACTTCTCCCTGACTGAACGCTGTTGACCGACATTCCAACATTTCCAGGTCAAACCATCCGACAAGTGTGGTACAGGAGGGTGAACCTACGGACGGAAGGAAAGAGCTTGGAGTTCGAATGGCCCCGACATCGCCCTGCTTGACCCTGGCTTGCTATGGGCGTGGGGGCACGGCACTGTACGCCCCCTAAGTCTTACTTATGAGCGGAAGAAACTGTACACTCTTAAACCAACCCTTCTCAAGTCATTCGCTATGAGCAGAGGAGGAGGCGCTCCTAGGCTGACGCTCTGCGTTTGCATCGCTTGGTACGAGAGAGAGAGAGAGAGAGAGAGAGAGAGAGAGAGAGAGAGAGAGAGAGAGAGAGAGTCTTGAGATGAGACATGACTGTCTCTCGGAATCTCTTACACAAACGCACGTCCAGTGAGAGGCGATCGGTAACGCGAGAATTGCAATGGTGTCGTCTGGAAGGGGGAGAGGGAGGGGGGGCGGGGGTGTTTCGTCCACCCCTCCCTTCCTCCCCCCCCCCTCTCTCTCTCTCTCTCTCTCTCCACCCCAAGATGGACGCTCTTGAGGGGGTGGGTGGGTGGAGGAGGGGGAAAAGGGGGTTGAAGTTGCACACAGACCTCGAGATGATGTTCCTCACCCACTCAAAGAGAGTTTGGATTGCCTCAAGACTCTCTCTCTCTCTCTCTCTCTCTCTCTCTCTCTCTCTCTCTCTCTCTCCACCTACCTTCCAGTCCATGAGCTGTGGGCTACCCCGGACCCACAGACGTCTGCACCTGGGGGATGTGAGGGGGGAGAGTTTGCAAGACATGGGAAGTTTTCATGGCGGCATCAACAACAACAACAACAACAACAACAACAACAACAACAACTCATAGAAAACGGGAGAGTTGCTGAAAGTAGGAATGACACCCAGAGGACAAGAGAAAACGAGTTGCGGGGGCATGATGGAGGGTGGTGATGGAGGGTAGTGATGGAGGGTAGTGATTATGAAGGGGAGCGATGGAGGAGAGATGGAGGGTAGTGATGGAAGGCAGCAGCGGTGATGGAAGGTAGTGATGGAGGGCAGTGGTGGTGATGGAAGGTAGTGATGGAAGGCAGTGGTGGTGATGGAAGGTAGTGATGGAAGGTAGTGATGATGGAGGGTAGTGATGGAAGGTAGTAGTGATGATGGAAGGCAGTGGTGGTGATGGAAGGTAGTGATGGAAGGCAGTGGTGGTGATGGAAGGTAGTGATGATGGAAGGTAGTAGTGATGATGGAGGCAGTTGGCAAGCGATTCGAGCCTGACGGAAGCCGACCCTGATGTTTACATTCCTCCCCCCGTCATGATTTGGCTAATATTGGCACTGTTCCTGGCACTAGGGGCATGGTGCCATGTGGCACCCCCTGGCTGCATGGTGCCATGTGGCACCCCCTGGCTGCATGGTGCCATGTGGCACCCCTGACTGCATGGTGCCATGTGGCAACCCCTGGCTGCATGGTGCCATGTGGCACCCCCTGGCTGCATGGTGCCATGTGGCACCCCCTGGCTGCATGGTGCCATGTGGCACCCCTCCGGCTGCATGGTGCCATGTGGCACCCCCTGGCTGCATGGTGCCATGTGGCACCCCCTGGCTGCATGGTGCCATGTGGCACCCCCTGGCTGCATGGTGCCATGTGGCACCCCCTGGCTGCATGGTGCCATGTGGCAACCCCTGGCTGCATGGTGCCATGTGGCACCCCCTGGCTGCATGGTGCCATGTGGCACCCCCTGGCTGCATGGTGCCATGTGGCACCCCCTGGCTGCATGGTGCCATGTGGCACCCCCTGGCTGCATGGTGCCATGTGGCACCCCCTGGCTGCATGGTGCCATGTGGCACCCCCTGGCTGCATGGTGCCATGTGGCACCCCCTGGCTGCATGGTGCCATGTGGCACCCCCTGGCTGCATGGTGCCATGTGGCACCCCTCCGGCTGCATGGTGCCATGCTACCATTATGAGGCTCCTGTCGACCAATCCCAGGTCGTTCTACCAGCATGAGGCTCCTGTCGACCAATCCCAGGTCGTGCTACCACCACAACGGTACCTCCACTTGACACGATCGGTCGCCAAAGGTCACTCCACTACAGTACTCCTACTTGACGTCGCCCTTAAGTGCACTTACAGAACCTGGGGAGTGTGTGTGTGTGTGTGTGTGTGTGTGTGTGTGTGGAGGGGGGGCGGGATGTGGGACGATGGGGGGGGGGGTTCGTTAAAGGCTGTGTCTATACGTATGTTTATCGTGTATTCATCCTGTGTTTTTCCTTGCCTTCCTTTCACGATGACTGTGTTTATGTCTTTGTTTTTTTTTTTTTTCGATGGAATGTCTTTGTTTACGTCTGCGGGTTATCAACTTTGACCGTGTGCGTGGTTACGTATGTGTACCTACGTGTGTGTACGTATGTGTACCTACGTGTGTGTACGTATGTGCACTTACATGTGTACGTATGTGTATCTACGTGTGTGCGTACGTGTACCTACGTGTGTGTACGTATGTGTACCTGCGTGTGTGTACGTATGTGTACCTACGTGTGTGTACGTATGTCAATGACACACGTATAGCGAAAGGTCACGACTCAGGCTTACTGTGACCTCCCCTGACCTTTCTGGAGACACGAACTCGTTACGATCTCCTCTGATGAAGGCATAAAGAGGGTCAGGTCACCTATTAACATCTATTGCTGGGTCGGTCAATATGCTTTTCGTTTAGATTGTGTGTGTGTGTGTGTGTGTGTGTGTGTCCAGGTCACGAGGTCAGCGCAGATCAAGAGGTCAGAACAAGTCACGAGGTCAGCGCAGGTCACGAGGTCAGCGCAGATCAAGAGGTCACAACAAGTCACGAGGTCAGCGCAGGTCAAGAGGTCAGAACAGGTCACGAGGTCAAGACAGATAGCGAGGTCAAGAAAAGACCACGAGGTCGGCATTAAACCACGCGGTCAGAGGAATTACTAACGAGCATTAGTTCGACTCACAAGGTCAGAGGTCATCTACCCTCTCACCTCCCATTACCTGGGTCACTTAGGGCAATCGGCGGGGGAGGGCGGGGCGGGCCAGGGGCGTCTCATGACCTAATATATCAAATTAGCGCACCTGTGGAGGAGTGTCAGAGACAGGTGCCAAGAGAGACGGGTGCCACAGCAGTCACAAACAAGTGCCACAGGAGTGCCACGGACAGGTGTCAAGCGAAGACAGGTGGCCACACGAGTGCCACAGACAGGTGTCAAGCGAAGACGGGTGGCCACACGAGTGCCACAGACAGGTACCAAGCAAAGACGGGTGGCCACACGAGTGCCACAGACAGGTGTCAAGCGAAGACAGGTGGCCACACGAGTGCCACAGACAGGTGTCAAGCGAAGACAGGTGGCCACACGAGTGCCACAGACAGGTGCCAAGCGAAGATGGGTGGCCACACGAGTGCCACAGACAGGTGCCAAGCAAAGACGGGTGGCCACACGAGTGCCACAGACAGGTGCCAAGCAAAGACGGGTGGCCACACCAGTGCCACAGACAGGTGCCAAGCAAAGACAGGTGGCCACACGAGTGCCACAGACAGGTGCCAAGCGAAGACGGGTGGCCACAGAGGAGGAGCCAGGAGCCAACCCCACCCATACCGGAAACGTGTGGACGGGATATTTAAAGTTTAATCACAATATTTTGGGGCTAAACCCGGGCATCAGCAGGTGTGAGGGTGTGCGATCTAATTTGGAGTGAAAAACAGAGGTTCGGGGAGTCCACTGTGTGTGTGTGTGTGTGTGTGTGTGTGTGTGTGTTGTCCCTTTAATCATGAGCCTAAAGTTTTTCTTGTGGTTGGCTATTTTACAACCTTGTCCAATGCCGGTTACAAGAGTGTTCACCGGTGTTGACGACTCGGAATATGTGTGTGAGATCAGTAAGGTCCCGCCATACACCAGATGGTGATATAGACGCGTCCTTGGCCTCATCAAAACCCATCTGGTACGACTCGAGCTGCTATACAAGTCCGGCTGTGACCCTGACCTTTGACCTCATCCACTTCTTCCCCCCCCCCAAAAAAAAAAAAAAGAAAAGTGTTCTATGTTTTAAGGAAAATCTGAATCAGACGACCGAAGTTAATGTGTGGGAACTAAATCATCTACAAGTGTGGCAGGCTGACCTTTGACCTTTTGACCTCGATATCAAAGAGATACTTTTCTTGTCCTGGGCGAAACACTAATGCAAAGAAATCTTGGTGAAATAAACCCCGCTGAAGTTCTATCATTATTACAGTGGAAAGAAGAATCCTCCTCAAAACTCAACTCAAAAGTGCTTCGGTGACCTTGGCCTTTGACCTTCTGACCCCCCCCCCCCCTCCTAATTGGCTGAGATCTCTTTTTCATTTCCCTTCAGTGTATCTTCGAGTCAAAGCCTGATGAAATCGGTCGGTGGATTTTTGCAGTTATCTTTGAGAAATCTATATTGTCATTGGACTTTGTGGGACGGACCTCCCCAGGTGACCGATCTATGAGATTCTTAGACCAATAACTTGCTACGTCTTCTTGCATCACATTTATGAATTCAGCCATGAATGACTTCAATTATATGACGTCTTCCACATGGAGGACAATATCCTGGACCCCTCCAGATCTCTTCCAGTTCCAGCTGTGATGTACTGAAGCCCTCCACACCGTTTCCAGTTTCAGTCACGAAGGTTCGATGTACTGGGATCCCTTGTGTCTATCTGTTCCAGGTTTCTGCCCTGGTATAGTGGGACCATTTGCCACATCTTCCAGTCCCAGCCACAAGGGAGATGTACTTAAGACCCCTCGCTACATCTTCCAGTTCCAGTCCGAAGGCAGACGTACCGAACTAATTACCTCAACTTCCAGTATCAAACATACGGCAGATGATCTGGACTCCATTGCCACATGTTCCAGTTCCAGCCATGTCTGACGTACTGGACTCCATTGCCACATCTTCCAGTTCCAGCCATGTCTGACGTACTGGACTCCATTGCCACATCTTCCAGTTCCAGCCATAAGGTCTGTGAGCATCGGCCCTCCAGCCGCCTCTTCCACCATGCGGTCATGGAAAAAAAGTCCCTCCCAAAGTAAATCACAAGACGTCTTCATCTTCTGTCGCTCTTCATATGAGTCAATTAATCTTGTTTTCCAGAGGAGTGGGAACCACGGCGGAGCGGGGAGAACTACGCGTCGTTTCGTCGTCGTGGCACCAGATGTCAGGTGAGACGGGGTCAAGGTCACGCGGGTGCCATGACCAAGAGGAGGAGGAAGGGATGAGGTCAGAGGTCAAAGGATAGTAAGGTTACGAGTGATGGTCATCGAGTAAATAATGAGAAGGATTTTGGACAGTGGTTGGGTGGTGGATACTGTGATGGAGACGAGTCGTGATGGACAGAACGATGGACACATATGATGATGGACAGAACGATGGAGACACGTAGTGATGGATAGAATGATGGAGACACGTAGTGATGGATAGAATGATGGAGACACGTAGTGATGGACAGAATGATGGACACATACAGTGACGTACATAAAGATGGGCACTTCGTAGTGATGGGTGATGGAGAGACTGATGGACATATACAGTAAGCGAACAGAGCGAAGGACGTAGCTATTAGCGACCTCACTAATGGAGGCATGTGTCAAGGGGTTCGGCTCCCCCTCCCCCTCCCCCTTACCCCCTACCTATCAACCTCAACCCCCCCCCCCCAATCATACTCCTAGGCTCCCTTGCGAGATTGGCACAAACACTTCTGATATATATATAAATAAATATACATCGAGAACGTTTTTTTTTTTATAAGCGTGTGTGTGTGTGTGTGTGTGTGTGTGTGTGTGTGTGTGTGTGTGTGTGTGATAGATAGATGAGTTGAGAGAGAGAGAGAGAGAGAGAGAGAGAGAGAGAGAGAGAGAGAGAGAGAGAGAGAGAGAGAGAGAGAGAGCTGAGCACATCTACGTACGAAGAACCTATCTTCGTCTTCAGGGAACACGATGGCTTCAGCAACTCGTCAAGATGGTCGCCACGACACAGACAGCCCCCCCACCCCCCCACTACCTAACCCCTCCCCCCTCCCACGAACCTATCACGTCTATAGATATTCCTGCCGCTATATAAATTCGCCCCTCGAGTCTATTTTCGTGGCCGGGTTCTCAGAAGAGGGGTCGCATTGAGCGGCGACTGCTGGCGCCCTCCCACCCCCCACCCCCCGGTGATATAGTGAAGGACTATGAATACCTGTTCTAACTGAAGTATATAGTGCGTACAATACCGTGCCGTTTACCGCGCATGCGAGGTAGCGCCGGGGAACGGGCGAGGACCTGCTTCATTTCGCCCACACTCAGTGCGTAGCTGGTTATGTATAAAGTATCTTGTTATTAGTTTTACTGGAGACACATACAGCTCCTCCCTAGCCACGAGCTCAAAGCGAGCCACCATCTCTCACTTATCACTCGCCCGTACAATCTATCAAGTATACTCAATAGACAGTCTCTCTGAACACATTCACATCCAACAGTCTCTCTCACATTCACATCCAACAGTCTCTCTCTTTTGTATGTCTTTCTATAAATACATAATCCGGTTATGCCAACTGCAGAGGCCCCTCTCTAACCCAACACACCCGCGTGTATATATACACATGCAATGTTATTTCTACCAAGATAATCCAAATCACAATTATCTTTTCAACACGCATCTCGACAAGCTCTTCACCGTTTTCTTTTAAACCGGGTGACCCCGTGCCCAAGACCCCCCAGCCCCCCTCCCCCGCCCCTCTCCCACCCAAACAACTCCATACCTAGCCATAACCCCCCCCCCTCCCCTCCCAGGCAGATATGAAACGCTTACCCCGCCTCACACTTCAGACCCAACCCCATCCCACCACCCCACCCCTAAGCTTACCCCCTGCCTCAAACTTCAGACACCCCACCCCGCCTCGCCTCACCCCCACAACAAATACAAGACAAATAACACACTAACCTAACCCGAGAGGCGGTAAACAACCACCCTTCCAAACTCGGTCTCAACCTCCACCCCACCAGACGTACACCCATCACATTCTACACTTCCCAGACAAACACGAGTCACTTTTTTTTTCCTCCCCGTCCACATTCTGAACCTCAACTATCCTTACATCCACACAAACACAGTTTCGTCATAACACGAGACCCTCCACGCAACTACCATAACGAAGACACCGAACGTTTACTACCGAATTGCCCTGCATTCACGGGACGTACAAGCAAAAACATGACTACAAATTATGACTTTTGGCTGCGATTGGTGGAATTGGCTGGCTTTCTGGGTGCTGCAAGAACCCTACAAGGATAGAAGGGACTTCTGAGGCACGATATATATATATATATATATATATATATATATATATATATATATATATATATAGATATATATATATATATATATATATATATATATATATATATATATATATATATTACCTATAATTTTTGAAGTAGGTGTGTCTGACGTATATTTGTCATGTGTGACATAGCAATTCACCCGACACTGTCATACATGACAGAGGAATGACTGGCATGTGACAGAACTTTAGACAGACGAGTCTGTAATGATGACTTGAGTGACAGACGCGTCTGTAACCACCACTGAAGTAATAGATGTCTCTGTACCCAGCCAGCACATGGGCGATAGATATCTCTGTACCCAGCACTGGAGTGAAAGGGTACGTATATATCTATATACATACAAAAAACCGCAAGAGGTTCAAATACAGGAGGGGAGACATATGAGGGAGAGGGAAAACGATGATGTGTCATCTTCCCATCTTCTCATAATGCATCACCGTGAGTGTACCTCACTTCTTTCGGTCATGATTTCTTACAATATTCCCACCTCTCTCCCTCCCTTTCCCTTCCTCTCTCTCTCTCTCTCTCTCTCTCTCTCTCTCTCTCTCTCTCTCTCTCTCTCTCTCTCTGAGGGATGAGTTCTTTTCCAAACCCCCAATCAGCTTGTGAGGAGTTCTGTCCATCCCCAGCCCCTCCCACGTCCATCACGGCACCGAAATATCATACACAGAACTTTTTGCCACGTGTTTTGCCTACCGTCGCTCGCTCGCCCCCGCGCCCGCTGCTGACCAAGAAGCAAAAATGAACCCAATTACCCTCTCGTCTCGGGGTCATTAGTGCCGGAACCCGACCTCTCTTGACCTTATCAGATATATCCTGGCAAGGAGGCGGGCTTCACGACACAGCGTGGCTAGGTTAGGATCACATGTAGCATGGCTAGGTTAGCTTCACGACACACTATGGCTAGGTTAGGATCACGACAGAGCGTGGCTAGGTTAGGATCACACCCATGGCTAGGTTAGCTTCAACACAGTATGGCTAAGTGACGATCAAACGTTGCATAACTAGGCTAGGTTCATGCTCAGCATAACTAGGCTAGGTTCAAGCTCAGCATAGCTAGGCTAGGTTTTACAATCAATATGGCGTGTTAACAAGATCAAATTACCACACGACTCTCACTAAACGACCGGTTTGTAGAAGCTGTCGTGTAAACGGACCGACAAACAAACAGGCGAGACTAAACAGTTTATTGGTTTATGGTAAATACGAAGACGAAGTATACAGGAGGGGAGGGGGGGGGGGGACACGAGGGTGTCGAATCCCACTCTCTCTCTCTCTCTCTCTCTCTCTCTCTCTCTCTCTCTCTCTCTCTCTCTCTGGCGATTGGAAAAAGAAAAAACAAAGATTTTAATACTGAAACAGAATCGAATCCGAAAGTCCCCTGATGTGGAATCCAAGTGGCTGAGGATATGGAATCCAAGTGGATCCTGATGTGGAATAGAAATGATTCTTGGTAAGGAAACCGAGTGGATCGTGATGTGCAATCCAATGGGGTCTTGATCTGTGTAATCCAACTGACTCTTGATGTGGAATACAAGTGACTGGACGTGGAATTCAAGTGACTCTTGACGTGGAATCGACGAGACTTCTGACGTGCAATCCAAACGAACCTTGAAGTGGAATCCATGGCGTCTCTTGGTGTGGAATCCAACCAGACCTTCCCCTAAACCAGCCACCCGACTCACTGCTGACCCCAATAGCGTCGGAAACAGACTCCTGACCTGCACTTCCCCTGTACGCGAGAGGAACAGGTGTTGAACACAAGAGCCACACCTGTCACCACACCTGCGCATACCACGCGAGTACCATAGTGTGTGTGTGTGTGTGTGTGTGTGTGTGTGTGTGTGTGTGTGTGTGTGTCAAGGGTACCTCTCCTCCTCCACATCTGTTGCCATGGACGTCCGGTAACACACACACACACACACCTGACGCTGGCTTTAAGCTTACCTTTGCTCCGTGGCAGAGCTCAAGGGACGCAAATGTTTTCATTTTCTTTTTTTTTTCTTGTTCCCTCAGTTATACTTGGAGACGCCTGCCTCTCTCTCTCTCTCTCTCTCTCTCTCTCTCTCTCTCTCTCTCTCTCTCTCTCTCTCTCTCATCATTTATGTTTCCGGTCTCACGCCATTTATAACAGACTACAAGCCAAACGTATCACATACAACCACGTGACCTGACATATCCCCTTCCTCAAACTCTTTCTCACTCTCTTTCTCTATCATCGTCATCATCATCATCATACACACCGTCTGTTATATACCCGATGACGTACGATACATCTTCCTGGAGAGGACCAAATATCATTCGTACAGGACAGACGGACGTGATGTCACACCCCACCCCATGCCCGTCACACCCCACCCCACTCCCCGTCACACCCCACCCCAATGCACGTCACACCCCATCCCATGCCCATCACACCCCACCCCATGCCCGTCACACCCCATCCCATGCCCATCACACCCCACCCCATGCCCGTCACACCCCACCCCATGCCCGTCACACCCCACCCCATGCCCGTCACACCCCATCCCCAATGCCCGTCACACCCAACCCCATGCTCGTCACACCACAACCCATGCCCGTCACACCCCACCCCATGCCCGTCACACCCCACCCCATGCCCGTCACACCCCACCCCATGCACGTCACACCCCACCCCACTGCCCGTCACACCCTACCCCATGCCCGTCACACCCCACCCCATGCCCGTCACACCCCACCCCACTTCCCGTCACACACACACACACATCCCCTTTTGGCTGGCAGAGCCGTGAAGGCCACATACAAGGCGACAACACTGATAGCAGAAGATAGCGAGGCTGACCGTGCCAGTAATAACACTCCCTCCTCCCATACCTTTATCCTCCCTTAAATCTCCCTCTTTTTTTACCCTCTCTCCCCATCACTCTACCTTCGCCCTATTCTCCCTTTCATCTCCCTTCTCTCCTGTATCCTCCCCTTACGTTCTTGGGCACGTAAGTCATGAAACACTGTCGTAAACCTCTACATACCACGTTCGAGGTGAAGGAAATTATCAGATGCAGTTAAACGTGGCTTGACAAACACCGAAATGACATCAGTCACGACTGCACACACCTGCTCAAGAATGACAGTGTCACATGCACGTATCTAAACATTTAATCTATTTCCCCCCCAGCACAGATTAGAGGCTTCAGTCATTCCTCCCTTTCCCCCAGTAACCGTCAGACGAAATTAGATCAAAATGTGTTATTTTTTTTAATTACTTTTTTTTTTCCTGTGATAATTTCTCTAAGGTAGATGGTGTCAGCTGATGTTCCGGAGGGAGAGGTGGGTTGGGGAGGAGCCTTCTGCTGTACCATCGTGTCTCCATCTATAGTGGTGGGTTGGGGAGGAGCCTTCTGCTGTACTATCGTGTCTCCATCTATAGTGGTGGGTTGGGGAGGAGGAGGAGGAGCCTTCTGCTGTACTATCGTGTCTCCATCTAAAGTGGGTGGGTTAGGGAGGAGGAGGAGCCTTCTGCTATACTATCCTGTGGTGGGTTGGGGAGGAGGAGCCTTCTGCTGTACCATCGTGTCTCCATCTATAGTGCTGGGTTAGAGGGGGAGGAGGAGGAGGAGCCTTCTGCTGTACCATCCGGCCTCCACTACACCAGCCACGTCCTACAAGCCGGCTGTATCTACACACCTCGGTGGGCCGTGTATCGCCGGAGGCCGCTCCGTCGGTGACAAGATAAAATGTCTATACTTCATCAGGATCTCACAGTGGGGACGCCGCACGGAAATAGCCGGGTCTGGGGGGGAAGGGGGGAGGGGAGGGTTCGCTTGGGCGGGTGGGCTGGCTGGTGGGTAAGGAGGGGGGGAAGAGGTAGGGGAAGGAGGAGGAGGAGGTGGAGGAAGACGATGAGAAACTGGTGGTTGGTTGGGCATGATCAGCTGTGGCTATTTGGGAGAGAGGAGGAGAGGGGGAGGGGAGGGGAGGAAGTGGGGGTGGTGGAAAATGGGGTGGTCAGGTAAGGTGCGTGAGGGATGGGGGAGGAGGGATCACCACCTGAGCTAGTGGATGAAGAAGCCACCATTACCACCACCATCACCACCACCACCACCATCACCACCAGACTCCACCACCACCACCATCACCACCACCACCAGACTCACCACCACCACCAGACTCCACCACCAATATCCAGGACTCTGGAATTCCTGGACGGAAGAAGGCGTTTCCAGCGCGTGGTGTGGCTGACAACACTTTCCCTTTGGGAAATGAGATCGCTACCGCTGACCCGCCCTAAAAACATAAAGATAATTAAAAAAAAAATAATGTAATTCTTAAAAAAAAATAAATGTAATTCTTACATAACCAATGTAATTCTTAAAAAAATTAATGTAATTCTTAAAAATTAATGTAATTCTTAAAAAATTAATGTAATGCTTAAAATTAATGTAATTCTTAATAAAAGAAAATGTAATTCTTACATGTACTCAGCGCCAGGGGGTTGTGGAGACATCTGTCCGTCCGTGTGACTTGTCTGTTAGGCCGGTGTCTTGCGTGTCTGTCAGCCCCACCTTCCCCCCCTCCCTCCATTCTTCATTATCTTCCTCCCACCATGGATGGTATAAGGATTAAAGTTGCTCACAAACTTATATACACCGGCGGCGCTTTTAGAATGTCGCGAGGTCAAAGGTTAAGAGGTCAATTACTTACACGTCGGTGAAGACGCGAGTGCAAAATGTCTTTTTAAGGAGTCTTATGCAGGAGTTTTAAGAGATGTATTAAGGGAAACCGTTCATGGTGAGGGAGGGGACACACACAGTTCACGGTGAGGGAGGGGACACACACACAGTTCATGGTGAGGGAGGGGACACACACACAGTTCATGGTGAGGGAGGGGACACACACACTTCATGGTGAGGGAGGGGACACACACAGTTCATGGTGAGGGAGGGGACACACACACAGTTCATGATGAGGGAAATGACACACAGTTCATGGTGAGGGAGGTGACACAGTTCGCACACACTGACACATACATACATACA
>NC_092288.1:5622500-5642500 GCF_036320965.1 Panulirus ornatus | reverse complement strand
TATATATATATATATATATATATATAGATATATAAAGTTACACATATGCATATATCTTTACATAATCAAACGTACAGACGTATAGCAAATTACGTCTTGTATGGAATCAAACATATCAGTTCTACTTCAAAAAAAAAAGGTATATTATCTTATCTAACGTAGGCATTACCGTCCATGTTATCCTTTAATATACAAACACAAGATCTGTTATCTTGCTGGATGCCACGGCACATAGCAGAGCCTTTAATTACGACGCTTTTCATTACAAGGAATGCTTAATTACCCTTCGTTAAAGGTCGCAGGGAATGACCCTCGGTGACTAATTACCAGTCAACAGTTCCAAAAGCCTGGCCATTCACAGTTTGAAAGGGTAACGACACAGGCCCAGTTAGCGTGTGATTAATATTTTAAAAAATGCATTTGAATTGCTAATTAGACCTAGTTCAATCCTTCTCTAATCACAGAGCGTCATCTTGATGAGATATATTAATGATGGACGTAAAGTGAGTCATATTCAATTACTTTTCCTCGTACGGGTCAGGTCGACATAGGTCAAAGGTTAGGTCACCACTGACAGTCACGTAAGCCGATTGACCCGTTGGAGTATGGTGATTTGACCTTTTGGGAAGGTCGACCTGACCTTCCTAAAGATATAACTCGTAATCTGGGTTTTTAAAGATGATTACTCACCTTGACAAGTGTGAAACCATGATGAGTACGATAATTTACTGTATTCTGTACGACGAATGACCCTCAAGTCTAAGGAAGCAGTGACCAGATGTACAATAATCTTCCATCGTGTGTGTGTGTGTGTGTGTGTGATGACAATGTCAGTGTATCATAAGTAAACTCCAGTTGAGTAGTAACTGCATGTTGTGTACTATAATCTAACCCCGTGAGTACGACCCATTCACACTGTGTAGTTGTGTATGGCAATGCTGGCCCTATGGGTACGATACCTGAGCATATCCCATGTACGATGACATTCCCAAGAGTAAGTTAACCTGACGTGTTCTGTACGATATCACAGATTCTTTTAAACTGACTCAGCTCCAAGTGTACGATAATTCACGTCTACTACACGTTAAACAAGTTTTCTTCAGCGCGACTTCAAATGAAATGAACGTTATTTTGACATCTATAAGATACTTCTTTTTTTGAATGACGCATCTCGAAGAGTACGTTAACCTGGCGTCTTCCGTACGATAACCATGCGTTTCCTTAAAATGTAACGCACCTTCAACGGTACGATGACAAACCTATGCGTACGGTAACGTCGTTAAAGACGAAAGAGTATATATATATATATATATATATATATATATATATATATATATATATATATATATATATAACCAGAAAGAACTCTTGCCATAGACCATCCCCTAGTTTTTAAGGATTTTGAGGAGAAAAGTTCTAAATTACTTTCTCTTGCCCTCCCCCCCCGTTAAGCACCTCCATTAGATTAGATGAAAAGGAGGTTTAGTTAATTAACTCCCCAACCATAACTAATTTGTTTTCTCTTTACACTGGTGCCGCTCGTTTCTGAGATTAAATGTGTCAGAATTCTATCATTCAAGGTAAAAGAGGCGTAACGCGTCGGTATTCAGTTACGTATGTCATGTATCTACATATCGACAAAGCACATACGGATTTATGAAGTAGTAATTTCATAGATTATCAAGATCCTTTAATCATCCAAATATACGAAGACAAAGACTGGTTCATACAAACCCCTTGCATGGCTCTTAAGACGTCTGATAACAGCGAATGTTCAAGATATTGGGGGGTTGGAGTTGGGTGGGGGGGGGGGCACGTGAATAAAACTCTCCCCCCCCCTCCTCCTCCCTCTTACCCTCTCTCTCCCTCCCCGTACAATGCGGGGGAGGGGCCGAGGGGGGTGAGAGAGGGAGGGGGGGAGGGCACGAGAATAAAACTTTCTAACCCCCCCCTCCTTTCTTCCTCCCTCTCCCCCCTCCCGTACGATGCAAATAGGCAATTGAAAATAAGCGATGTAAACACCCACTTTCCTTCCACCCCCCCCCTCCCCCTCCCCCCAATGCACATGACCAAACTTTGCATCCGAAGAAAATGTATTGGGAGACTCCGGGGGAAACCCTTAAAGAATAGAAAATGGAAAAAAAAAAAAAAAAGAGACGTCGTCTATGCGTCTGTTGTTATCGTTCTGGGAAAAGCTTATTAAATGTAAACACAGGATACACCCACGCGGCTACGATCCTACAAAAGAACGAAAAAAAAACCCAAAAAAAACAAGAAAACTACATAACAGAGGCCATGGGACGGGGGGGGGGACAATACCCCCTCCCCCCGAGTCGAGGCCACCTCATATATAAGATACGGTGTATCGAGAGAGAGATAGATAGATAGAGAGAGAGAGAGAGAGAGAGAGAGAGAGAGAGAGAGAGAGAGAGAGAGAGAGAGAGAGAGAGAGAGAGAGAGAGAGAGAGAGAGATTAATAATATAGGTTCCCTCGCGGGTGTTTGCAGACGTGAATTCTAAAACAATGGGAAGGTTCTGGAGGAAGAGAGACGGGGGACACACACGAGAATGGACAGAGTCCTACTGACTGGCTCACCTGTGTCGAGGAGGAGGTAGGTAACACAACGGTCATTCCACGTATGGTCGTCCTCAACACTGAGGTTATGGGAAGCAGCGCTGGGTGGTGGTGGTGGTGGTGGCTGGTGTTGTTGGAAGCCAGTCGAATGCAAGGGGTTCAGGACTTAGTGGCAGGGGTATATACAGGCACCTCATGACATCAGAGGCCGAAGTAATACCTTTAGAATAGAGAGAGAGAGGAAACAAAATTAGTCTCAATGGAAACAGGTAAAAGAAGAGGAAGAGGAAGAGAGAAGAAGAAGAAGAAGAAGACGAAGGTATTAACAGGAGGATTAATAATGTGGAATGGGGTTTGATTCCACCTTGGCTAAGTGAGGGGTGCAGGAGGATCCACTTGACATGTGTGAGCTTCACACTAGGGCGTAGAGGACTTTTGTAGAAGTGGAGTAACTCCTGTATATGACTATGTGGTATATACATGTGTGTGTGTGTGTGTGTGTGTGTGTGTCTGGGGGACGGTAAGGAAGCAGAACTTAAGGTCAGGTTGTCCGGACAGACAACCTGACGGTAGGAAAAAAAAAAAAGATATTTTCAATCACGACCCGTCCGCCATCTTTAGAAAACGGCTGACTGCCATCTTTGACGATAAGGAAGGGCAGGACGTCTGCTGAGCCGGGAGAAAACGGAGCGAGGGTAAGAAGCGCCGTTGTTTTATCTGACGGTGGCTGCTGCTGCTGCTGCTGCTCTGCTCCTGAGAAGGGGGGGGGGGGGAGAGGGGGGGAGAGGACAAAGGGCGATCACAGGAGCAGTGGTGGGGAGGAAAAGAGGGGGGGTGGGGTTGGGGTGCGGGGTTCCATAGCTGTGGTAAAGGGGGGGAAGGGGGAGAAATATGGCCACAGTTGTGCTGGGGAGGGGGTGAGAACATAGCTGGGGTTGGGGGGTGGGGGGAGGGTTTAACCTCATCATGGCCTCCATGGTTTATCTTCAACATGACCTGACCTCCGGTACAGTGACGTCATGCCATGGCTACGAGGTCAGAGCGTCAAGGGGTTACAAGATTCATGACCTTATGTATGACCCGAGGTCATGGAGCCAACAGGCTGTGAAGGTCATGACCTTATCTGTGATGACCCTTAGTGGAAAGGTAGATAAGGGAAGGGTGGACACTGGCGGAACAGGGGGGGTGTGGAGCAAGCAGCTGATGGAACAGCAGACGCTCAGACAGCAACAGGTAGATGGAACAGCTTCCTGAACAGCTGGCAACAGCAGCGGCACGGGAGCAACAGGTGGTTCCCGCGAGATGGCAGCCACGCCACCACTTACAGCACCAGCTGCGACAACCACTCCGTCTGCTCTTAATTACTCCCTGTAATTAACAGGAACCAAGAGCTCTGTAGCGTCTTAATTAACCTCTCTAGAGCATGACGTGAGAGGGGTGTTGATTGCCTTCATCATACAGGGTCATTATAGAGCCAAGCTTGGCTCCTCTCCATTATACAGATCCTGAGCCGGCAAACGTCTCTTCTATTGGACCTTCCTCGTCCACAACTCCCTCCTCCTCCTCCTCCTCCTCACTGGGTCTCAATTCGTCAAAGGAACAACCCCCCCCCCCTTCCTCCCTCCCCCACCCACCCATGGCACTCTCATCATGTCTTAAAAAAAAACTTATTTTGAGAGAGAGAGAGAGAGAGAGAGAGAGAGAGAGAGAGAGAGAGAGAGAGAGAGAGAGAGAGAGAGAGTCCTCTTTCTCTCTCTCTCGTCCTCGAGTCTCGTCGACTCGTGCACATTCAGGACCGTACATCATCAATATGAGAACAGGAAGGTAAACAAGGCTTCACTATTTACACAGTTCTCTGAAAACGGCCGTTTTTACATTTTCTATAAAACCCGCCCAGCCCAGCCCAGCCCGGTGGTGTTATCTGAAGCTATCGTTGTTATCTACGTATGATATCATCCTCTCCGTAGTATGTGGAGGCAAGAGCAACACCTCCTATCTCTCTTTCCTTTTTTTTCCATTGGTTAAAAGAATCAAATCCTTTTAAGAATTTATTACCATCATCTGTAGCAAGTTCTGAGAGTTTATTTAGTATATAATTCTACGTTTATGATCCTCAATGATTCACTGTACGTGGAGTTTGCATTCGTGTATTACGTCAGAGGCTCCATGGCGTAGGATTAAATACGAAGGGGATCAAGGAAACAAAATCATCTACGCCACAGCGGGATCCAAGACTACCTCAAACTCACTGCCCAACCTTCCCTCCTGCGCAGGAGCCTAGAGATTCGATCTCTCTGCGCATGGCTTATGTCCTCTGCCTACCAAATCCCATTCATTAATACCCTAAGAAAAAAAAGAAAGGAAGCAACCAAGATATGGTCACAGAATTTAAACGATCCTGACGCACTAAAAAAAAAAAAAAAAACGAATCTTTAATTCCACGAACTCACGAAAATCAAGAGATATGGGGCTTGGGTGGGAGGGGGTGGATGGAAGCCATCCTCCAGCCAGGCTGAGCGAGCTGGACCAAACAACTCTACTTCGGGGGCTCAGGTTCGATTCCCCCCACCACCACCACCCCCCACCACACACACACACACACACACACACACACACACAGCGTCTTTGATGCTCTGGGGGGGTAACATCAATTTTGGGAGGAAGATGATCAAACGACCCCCAGATATGGCAGACCCTGAAAGGGCCCAGAGGGACCAGGGCAACGAACGAGACTGAACAACTGTTATGATCAAGAGATCTTAGGTCGTACGATATATATATATATATATATATATATATATATATATATATATATATATATATATATATATATATATATATATATATATATATATATATCACTACGAGATCTCACGGGGATTGCACCTTAGATCCATGTGGGGCGTGCCGACCCAGCATAGACACCCACTCACCTACCCCCCAACCCTCATCACATCCACCTTCTTCCTGATTGGATCCTTTGCTATGCTGTCTATCTGCCTCTATCAATCAATCTATCTATCTCAATCTATCTATCTATCTATCTATCTGTCTGTCTAATGAGTTCATATTTCTTCACCTTGCGCATCAATAGTAAGTTAGCGCCAGGAACAGATGAATAATGGCTTACCATGCCTACATCCCCACTCTCTGTGTAATGATGCACCGAAACCACAGCTCACCATCCACAGTCAAGCCCCTTCGACCGTGGCCCTGTTTCTCCTGACGGCTTCGTATGCTCTGCTTCCGCCCACTGAAAGCACGTCGCCCCCCGTATAACACAACTTTCCAATTCATTCCATCCCATACACACCTCTCACCCACCCGAACGTCCAGACCATGGTACCTCATGTTTTTTTTTTTGTACCAAATGGCACATGAAAAGGGGATAAGGTGAGCGCTTGAGGGGAAGGTTCAGCGGTAGTTAAATCTTGAGTGGAAACACAGATATACGTACAAAAAAAAAAAATGGTATTGTCTCATTCGACCTCCTGAACACGGCTGTACGACCCATGAGTACGACGGTACGACCATTTGAGTGATGACTGTACGACCCCTACAAAACGACAGTGCGACCTTTAAACACACGAAGGTACGACCCCCTGAACTGAGAAGAGAGAGAGAGAGAGAAAGAGAGAGAGAGAGAGAGAGAGAGAGAGAGAGAGAGAGAGAGAGAGAGAGAGAGAGAGAGAGAGGCTGTGCCATCAACTCTATTTCATCTTCAATAGGACAAAACCTAGAGTAAATTCATTCTCTGTAGTTACTTTGATGCTCGTGAAAGGCTTTTGTGATTCATGGCCAGACACGAAATGGGATGAAAAGTTTTATATATATATATATATATATATATATATATATATATATATATATATATATATATATATATATATATATAAAGCCGGGCGAACACATAGAGCTACATGTACCTTGCGCTTTGGTTCCACTTTCTCTCTACGTATCAAGATATCTTTCTATGCCAGGGATGGTCTACGCCACCAACGTTATGGTAAATGGTTTACCTGTGTAAATCACAGCGCGGAGGTGTAAATTCAATTCGGATTTTTATTTTCTTTTCATTTTTACACTTCGCACGGTAATAACTGGTCATTTAAGAGTTCGAGTGTTTATCATTTACGGTTTCTATGCGCCACACACAGACAGATTCTACGGTGCCCACGCCTGCCATAGCCCACGACTAGCCCCACTCCCCCTCCACCCCCACGCCTGCCGCCGACGCATCCAGCCCCCTTCCAACCCCCCCCCCCCCCCACACACACACACACACACACACGCCAGCCCTCTCCCCCTTCCAAACGCCTGCCTCCGGTGCGGAGGCCAGTCCGCGCCCCGCGGCCCCCCCCCCCCCCCCCCCCCCCCCCCACGCCTCCCACGCCCTGCAGGGCGTTGCCATAATGACATTATAACCTCACTAACTCTCGCTATGGTCACGTCCAAGTTAATTCTCCCGGGAACACGGTGACAATGATAACATTAACGTGGGTGGGGGGGGATGACGTAACATGTCACCAACAATAAACATCAGGTGTTTACGAAGTCAACATGACCTGTTTACGAAGTGAACATGTTCTGTTTACAAAGTCAACATGACCTGTTTACGAAGTGAACATGACCTGTTTACGAAGTGAACATGACCTGTTTACGAAGTGAACATGAAGTTTACGAAGTGAACATGACCTGTTTACGAAGTGAACATGACCTGTTTACGAAGTGAACATGACCTGTTTACGAAGTTAACATGACCTGTTTACAAAGTCAACATGACCTGTTTACAAAGTCAACATGACCTGTTTACGAAGTCAACATGACCTGTTTACACAGTGCTTATTGACAGAGAAGAGACTCGTTTACAAAAAAATATTACATTACTTATTTACAACGATAGAATGACTCTGATAACTGAGTTACTGATTTATGAAGATATATCTAGTGTTTTACAGGATGTCGTAATAGATAATATAGCAAATCATATGTGGTACAAGTGTTCAAAGTATCTACACACACACACACACACACACACACACACACACACACACACACACACACAAACAACCACAATAACACAAGTACACACCACCCACCGAACATATATTACCTATAATCAATGCTACACACACAAAAAAAAAGTAATCAACCATTGAAAAAAATATTTATGAATGCTTCACATGGAATACCCAAGTTTACAGTTAAAGCTGACGTTGTTTTATTAAACCTTTTGTAGCTCTGGCAAACTGGCTGGGTTATATAAACCCATGAGATATGTGAGAGGAGGACATCTGTGTAACTGCCTCCAATCAAATGGAATATTAAAACATAATAATACATGTATACAAACTATATTATAATTCGTATTTCCACTTATGCACTACAGAGCCAATGATAAAGTATACACACACACACACACACACACACACACACACACACATATATATATATATATATATATATATATATATATATATATATATATATATATATATATATATCTTTCCTTCTTTCTTTTAAACTATTCGCCATTTCCCGCGTTAGCGAGGTAGCATTAAGAACAGAGGACTGGGCCTTTGAGGGAATACCCTCACCTGGCCCAATTCTTTGTTCCTTCTTTTGGAAAAATTAAAAAAAAAAAAAAACGAGAGGGGAGGATTTCCAGCCCCCCGCTCCCTCCCCTTTTAGTCGCCTTCTACGACACGCAGGGAATACGTGGGAAGTATTTTTAATCCCCTATCCCCAGGGATAATATACATATATATATATATATATATATATATATATATATATATATATATATATATATATATGACACAAATATGAATTTGGGCAGAATGGACGTGAGGTAATGTAAGGGTGTAGCAAACTGTATTATTCCCAGGATCTACACCTTTACACTCACAGCAGGAGTATCTGAGGCATGAGAGTGCTTCATACATGATTTATGAGCCAAATCCTTCATACATCGTACATAACCTTAAAACAAATTTTGATGTAATTTATCACACAATAAAAAATCATTGATAAAACGCTGGAATATTTTGTGTTTGTTTTTGTATGTAATTTGGCGAAACACAGGCAAGGAAATATGTAACATATGACTATATACATTCCCCCCCAATACATTATACAGAGCAAGGTATAACAATACGTTATTCAGTGTATGATGAGAATACAGAATACACTGTATTATGACAATACATCAACCACAACGGGATAAAAGTTTACGTACTTATCCATACAACTTACGTATTACTGTGCCATATATATATATATATATATATATATATATATATATATATATATATATATATATATATATATATATAATGGTGATAGAAAACGTATTATGGGGATACTAGGCTGATCTCGCAGCGGTTGAACCCCCTTCAATGGAAGGTACCATATATTGAGGTACCACAATGGGGGGTAGGGAGAAGGGTAGTACCCCAGACAGAAGTGGGGGTGTGGGTGTCACAATGAAGTGTCCACCTCACCAACAGCATAATTAGTGAGCAAAACAATAAAGCAGACAATTACAACCAAACCGCTCGGGTATAACCAAACATATATGACAATACGTGACACATATCCTGTTTAAAGACAGCTCTCTCTCTCTCTCTCTCTCTCTATCTCTCTCTCTCTCTATCTCTCTCTCTCTCTTAGACAAATGCACCAGCAGAAAATATGATTCAAGTTTTATATAAATACATTAAAAAAAAATTGTATAGTTACACTAACCAAAATTATAAAAAGAATACACAGTCATTTTACTTATGAAATATAAGACATTAATGATGGTAATAATAATTATTAATCTATTTACAGAAAAATAATGATGGTAATAATAATTATTAATCTATTTACAGAAAAATAATGATGGTAATAATAATTATTAATCTATTTACAGAAAAATAATGATGGTAATAATAATTATTAATCTATTTACAGAAAAATAATGATGGTAATAATAATCATTAATCTATTTACAGAAAAATACCACCATGTACTGAAAAAAACATACATAAAGGAATATGTAAAATTATTACTTAATTACACAGCTTAAAATCAAGCTTAAGTACACAAATAAAACACTGAACTTAAAACAAGAACAACGACAAGAACAACACTAACTTACCCAGAACAACTTAACGCTTCGAATAAGTAAATATAATAAATAATTTCACTTCTAATAAATCAGTTGCCTTCTTACCATATTCATAATATAATTCATGTGTTAGATACCTTTTTACCATATCTATATAATAAATTAGCTAACTTCCCCTTACCATATTTATCAATTTAATTATTAAAATACACATGTTCAAGTCATAAGTTTGCAGAGCGAACAACCCCTGAATATTTTTTCTTACACAGAACGAGTCTACTTTATCTAAACTTCAAAAACTTCCCGCCAGAATATACAACCACGTTATCAAAATTGGATCGCTTCAAAAAAACCTTTGATTCAGCAAAAGCAGAATCGATCTTCATGTGTTTCTTGCAGATTTCATAGATTTAGAAAGATGGGAAGTGGGGAGGAGGTCAATCTCATATTATTATCTGACCTTTTTTGACATTTCGCTGCTAAACGACTTCCCATTCTTCTTTTCAGATGGCAGATTGGCCAATCACAAGCCAAACATTGGGTCCCCCAGCTAATGATAAATAATAGTTATATAATATCTCTTTACCTCAACAGGATGTAGTATATGACCTTATAGTTATCCCTGTTTATCTCTACGTTGCTCTGTGATGAGAATGAATATATATGTAGTTCACTTTGGTTTTCTCTGTAATGCGAATGAATACGTAGCTTCGTTTCTCTGTATTGCGAATGAACACACACACACACACACACACACACACACACACACACATTTCTGCAGCTAAACTCTATGTGTGTGTGTGTGTGTGTGTGTGTGTGTGTGTGTGTGTGTGTGTAATTAAATGTCAGATATAAATGCAAATAAAAATGAGCTGATAAATGAAATATTTCCTGTGAGTATATAAGCACACAGTGATGTTATTACTGGATAATTTATTTATAACCAAGAGGAAAATATGTAAGTGTATGCTTATAAATGTTGACAGAAACACACACACACACACACACACAAGGCCGATATTACAATATACTTTTCAAACTTGGTCACCGCATCTTGGGAAGAAAAGAAAAAAAACTTTACAGAAATTCCACAGGAGGACAACAAAGATGGCCGCTCCAGACTTAGAGACAGCTGAGTTATAAAAACAATGACTTTGGAGGCTCGAAATCTGCCCTACCTTGGAAGAGAGAAGAGTGAGGGGTGACTTAGTCAATCACCACAACTTTCGGGTAAACAGACAGATCACGCAGTGAGCAATCAAGTTCTGCGAGGGGTACAGGGGGAGACTGGGGGGCAACCAGAGGACGTCACTTGAAAAGGGAATGAAGACATGATTCATGTAGACAACATACAAGAATTCATGAAGTTGTTTGGCAGATACTGTTTAAGATGGGGGCCCCACGAGTGTAAAACTCCCTCACCGTATAGTACAAGTAATATATATATATATATACATACATACATATATATATATATATATATATATATATATATATATATATATATATATACATATATCAAAAGTTTATCATCTGTAGTATTAATATGGCTCAATATGACTCATGAAGAGCGTGCATGACAACAACAGTTGTAACTGGTTTTTCATGAATCCATAACCAGGTAATGTAGTCATGATAACCTCATGACATCTGACACACGAAGGGAGGAGGATACCTGCCCCATGAGAGAGAGAGAGAGAGAGAGAGAGAGAGAGAGAGAGAGAGAGAGAGAGAGAGAGAGAGAGAGAGAGAGAGAGATACTTACAGTAAGCCATATTAATAAGCCTGATTACCATCATTACCTAAGCCCTGTCTGTCGTCCTGGGTAACATGGATATCGATCCCTGGACATTGTTTTTGTGAGAGGCGCGCATCCTGGCCAGCCGCCTGCCTGTCCCTCCTCCCCGCCAAAACCAAGTCCCTCCCTCCCCACCTGCGGGCCCTCGCTCCCTCCCTCCCCACGACACTCATAACACATTACAAGTACCTAATGCTTATTTATCACTCATATTTCCCATCCATCCTCCATTAGTCATGGGTACGACAATGACATTTCCTACGTTAATGGAATAGGTTGACCCTAATGTGATAGCTAGAGTGGTTTCTTAGCGTCTGGTAACGCGGGGAAACAAAGAAAAAAAAGATATTGTGCTTATTTACGTGCGGAAGGCTGTCCGTTGATCCAGGAAGCTGCAGTTGTCGTACATCTGGCGCGGAGGCAGGACAACCAGGGGTGTTGGGGCGGGAGGGAAAGGGGCTTGGTTGGGTGGGGGGGTTAGGAGGAAACTTGCCCTGGGCGGTTACTGTTCTCTCCTTACTTCCGGCGAGTTCCAAATCATCTTCTGGCTCTGAGGAGATGAACACTGTTATAATCCCATCTCTAAATGTCGTCGATTATCATCTCCACAGCCTTCGTGCAGGTGGTACATTTCGCGCACTTGCGAACGTGGGGCGAATTCGAGGTAATTCCTTCTTTCACGTATTACATAATGATCGCCAAGAACGCGTAGAGGGTATCTGCGAATTTGGGGGGGGATTTCGCGTTTTGATACTCAAATGCACCATGGGAGGATGATTAATGGAGGGAGGACCGCATCTTTGATTGTGGTATTTGCTCGTGCGACGCCTGGCAGCATAGGCAGATATCGTACAGGGTTGCGGGTGTTATCGTGCTGCCTGCCGTGTATGACTCACCCTTGATCCTGGACTACGTTGTGCCCAATTCTACATTTTTTTCCCCAAGGGGAGGGGAGGGGTAGGGGGGAAGAAAGGGAGGGAGGGAGGGACACTTCTATAATTCGTAGGAAATAAACTGGCAGTTTTCCATCACTTTTCATACAAAATATGAATGACAAGAGATCGCGTGGGTTTCATTTCTCTTATATACGGCATCCCTTACGAGTCAGCGGCGGGAGATTGTTAATTTAGAGTCCAAATCATTAACTAAAAAAAAAAAAAAGGGGGGAAGATACTTGGTTGGGGGTGTGAAGGTAATGAATCATGTGATGAATTTTTAGGAAAGTGACTCACAACATATCAGATGACGGGGTGCTCTCTCTCTCTCTCTCTCTCTCTCTCTCTCTCTCTCTCTCTCTCGTAATCGAAGGGCCTCTGCTACTACCTCCCTCCCCCCAATTCCCTCCTTTGTGAGAATTATCCCCCAGCTTCACCCCCACCTGGAGTAAGCCGTAGGGGGGCCTCCCCCAGTGGTGGACCCAAGAGTGCTCCCCCCCCCTAAAAGAAGGCCCCCTGAGGCCCCGTCACCCCCAGCAGCCGGCCCTGGGGGGGTGGGTGGCCTCCCCACGGAGAGACCCACCCACCCGGGGCCCCTCTGTTGCTACCCGGCCGGCCACGCCTGGGAACATGGATGTAAACACAACACATTCCCGCCATGACAATATGAATACTCTCGCCTCCACACAGGGATAATCATACGGAAAGACACCTTTCATATATCTATAGAGAATATATATAAACATATAAACTATATAAAAAATGATATGGTCTCTGGTCACAGAGGGAAAAACGAAGGAAAGTTCGAGAGATACGAGCGTACGTTGGGTAAGGGTTTGTAGGGGGGAGGAGGGAGGAGGGAGGGAGGGGAGGTCGTGTAGGAGGAGGGTGGTATGGCAGCGGCACGTGTGACTCTTTCCCTCTCCCCCTAATTTGCCACACCCCCCTCACACGTGCAGCTCCCACCCTCTCTCTCTCTCTCTGCACCCCAGCACGTGCCGGCACAACATCCCCCCCCCCCCAACCCACCACCACCCGAACTACCCCTCATTACCATAATTCTCAGTATTTTGCTAACCCCAGGGTGTTCCCTCCCTCGGCCCGGCATTGTGTAGCCTCCTGACACATGGCCAGGCTCGCCTCGTGTTGACGTTACCCCCCCCTTACCGACCACCGCCTTCACCCGGGCTCCCTGATTCACGCCTGGCTGTTTTGGGCTGACTGTTTCATGCTTATGGACAGTCCAGCTAGCTAGTCCTCTATTGTACAGTCTGGCAGCCTGTCTGGTGATGTCTGGTGTGAATGAGAGTCTGCTGTTGTCTGGCTGGCTGGCTGGCTGGGTGGCTGGCTGGTCTGTTGTCTCGTCTCACTGCATGTCTGATGTTGTTGCCACTTCGCGTTTTGCGTTTTTGTTTTTTCCCGCCCAACGCCGGGGCTGTAGTGGTTCGTTGTCTTCCTGTACGATGCCTGTCTCTTCCAGTTCGTTCGTGGATCTGGTTACCATCAACCGCATGTCTGAACCCGTCTACTTTCCTTTGTTTTCATTCGAGTTTTCTGTAGACAATGACCAACTTCAGTTTGAACTCCGTTATTTCTGCTTCTCCTTCTTACCTCTGTTTAACTTTGGCTGTTTCAACCTGTCTGCCATTTTTTTTGCTGTTTCCAACAGCCTGTTGCTATCTGTCCAACGCCTTCTGTCTGTTTCATGTAGTCACCCTAGGCTATCGCATATCTAGCGTGTGACAGTAGATGTATCTGGCTATCTATGTCCCCCCCTCTTCACTCTGTCTATGCCTCTCTCTCTCTCTCTCTCTCTCTCTCTCTCTCTCTCTCTCTCTCTCTCTCTCTCTCTCTCTCATAACGGCCGTCTTATGTTTGAGCTCTACATTGAGATGCTGTTGTCACGTCTCTTGTTCAACACTCTTAACTACCCCTCTGTGTGTAGCTTGTTTGCCTCCCTGCTTGTTTACTTGTTTGTTCTGCTGCTGTACGTTTCGTTACCATATTTTTTTTCCTCTCGTGAGTCTTTCTTTATTCTCTTCTCTTTGTTTCCCGCTCTTACTCGTTTCTCAGTCTAACTCATAATATCTCGAAATACGTACAATGATTCTGCATTTGTCCGACTCTCTCTCTCTCTCTCTCTCTCTCTCTCTCTCTCTCTCTCTCTCTCTCTCTCTCTTACAAACATCTGTCACATTAGGTACTTCACACAATGTCCGTTCCCAAACTTTACAAATATCATTTCAAATATCCTAATACTAAGTCCAATTACATATATTATTTACCTGTGATCAAAAGAAAAGTTATATGTGATTATGTTAATCAAGCAGACCGGGAAAAGAAGAATTAAAAACGTTATGGGGGGGTTTTAATAGCGTTTGTTTTTTTTTTTCATACGTCTGGCAGCGGGGCGGGTATAAGTCCTGCCAGATGTTTGGTCTTTGTTTGTCAACAGCTGAGGCGGTTCCCTCCTCCCTCCCTCCCCCCCTAGTGTAGCGCTGTCCTTTGCCCCTCGTGGATCCTGCCTCCATGCTTCCTCCCCTTCGCCTCTCCCACCTCACTTTACCCCCTCCTCGCTCAATACTCTCCCTTTCCAGCATATCCCTTTTATTGGTCTTTTCATGTTGTCATCCGCGTCTTTATGTTTTTCTTTCGTCTGCCCCCCCATTTTTTGTTTCGGCGTTCCAGCGATTGTTTACGTTTTCTGTCGTAGAATTTCATTAATTTTTTTTTAACTTTTTCTCTATTTGCTATATTCTACTCGAATACAGCAAGCTAAATCACACCTAATATATAAATTTTTCAACCATTAATCATTCGAAATGATCATTTCGACGTAAGAGAATGATTAATTGTTAGCCGTCTCATATATAATTATTCTTTTCTACTTAGAGTTATATTTAAGGGTAATTCCTGTCCAAATTACTTTTCTTTCTTCTTCCTGTTCAACATACCTTACAGCTGAAAGTGCATGAAGCATTTCCTCTATAAGGTCGCTCCCACGACCGTTTTGGTAGCCAATTTTGATATATATATATATATATATATATATATATATATATATATATATATATATATATATATATATATATGATGCTTCAAAAATGTTACCAATCTAACTGCACTTGGAATTATCTAAACATAAAGCATAAACTAACTTTACCATTAACATTATTCTTATTAATTTCATGTTATCAATTAAACTCTGGTGATAGCAAGTTTGAACGACGGGGGATGGGATGAATTTAGATGAACGAAGGAGAGGAGCGCGATGGACCAACAATTTTGCTTTACATCTGTAATATATAAAGTTACATTTCCATTTGTAAAATTAATGCAAGTGTACATAATCCCGATCGTGTAACAAAATTTGCTGTTTGCGGAAATGGTTTTATTATCTTCTGAAACACCCCCATACGACTAGTGACATCGATTTAAACTATTACCTTGATATATATATATATATTATATTATATATATATATATATATATATATATATATATATATATATATATATATATATATAATGAAGGGGTAATCGCACTTCAGAGGGAGTTCACATAATTCCTTTATAATATAATGTATTATAAAGATTCAATAAACGAAATTATCTGAACTACTGAATATATATCATTAAGGCAGCAGAAAACAGAAGAATAACGAATTGCGTCACTCTTACGAATATAATTTTCAGTAAAGCCAACATTATCATTCACTTGAAGTCATAAGACAGGTGTTATGGCTCGCTTTACTATGATCAACAACATTACATATTATAATCTATTCATGTTTCTCAATTTTTAGAAGAAAAAAAAAGATTTTTTTACTGAAAATATATAAGATGGAGTATGATTTATATACAATCAGTTACCATAACATTCCCTTCCGAATTTACATCATCAAAAAGAATATATACTACTATTTTTTTTTCTTTTATATACTCTATAATAGTATCATAAGACTTTGAACAAAATGTGTTTCTCTTCAACAAACGTGTGCACTGCAAGACGTGGTCAACTTTGAGTAATCAAAATCATCAGAAATATAATCTATTATCCTTCTTTTTGATATCCTTATCACGATACGAACCACCGGTGACAAACGTAATTTGCCATCAGGTACATTTGAAAACATGAACTAATTTCTTAACACGATCATTATGAAGTGAAAATAGCAAATGTATAAACTAGGAATCTATATATATATATATATATATATATATATATATATATATATATATATATATATATATATATATATAATTTTTCCTGTATATAGGAAATTTTAAAGTAATTTTCTGTATTAATTATGACACGTGGAAAGTGAATCTTACCGTCATTTTCTCATTCAAAGTTTAATTTGATAGAGTGATGACAAGCCATTAGCTTATGAAAAGGGGTCATTAAAATGTCTATCTGAGGACCAGTCAATATATCATCTACGGGTTTTTTTTTTAAGATAATTAGTCGGGAAAAGACATTTCGGGCAACGATGTGGTTGTCATAATATTTTATGGATATATTAGCCACAGAAGATGAGGGGTGGGGGGGGGGGGGTGTTTACCCAGACAACCAACTTAATAAATATTTATTGAGTTCGTGATCACGATTTCGTTTTCAGATGTCATGATTAACAAAGATAATGACTCTGTAAAATCATTCGTGCATTAGAAAAAAAACTGAAAATCATAATTTCGCCATTTTTTCATTTCATGAATCGAGTTTCAGAAATCAACTGTGTCTTTGATGTTCTTAAAGCCATAAAGGATCAGTCACCAATCATGTATTAAAGAGGAAATTTGAATATAAGTAATATTTTTGAGGGGTCTGGATAATCGAAAGGAATTCATTCTTAAAATAGCATACAATTATGAAAAAAAAAACTGAAAAATAAGTAATATTCTTACAAATTTATTTCTGTATAAAACTGAAAAATAAATAATATTCTTCCAAATTCATTTCAGTATAAAACTGAAAAATAAATAACATTCTTCCAAATTTATTTGTGTATATAATTCAGACTTCCCCTTATACTTAATTTTCAACCCTTTACGTAAGACTGTATGACCCATTTTGGCCCTTTTAACTCGACCTTTTAAAAAGCCAGATATGATAGTCACGCGATCGTACCGTAGTACCGTCGAGCTCAAGGGTCGTACCGTCGTGATCATGAGGGTACACTCCTAATACTGTCCCAGGCTATAAATCTGGTCCAGGTGTTGACATATTTACGCTAACATAAAAAACAAATGAAGGTCGTAACCTTAGGTTCAAGCAACCCCGTAGTTTACACAACACTCCTTCCAAGAATTTGGCCCAGGGTAATTAGAAATTATATATATATATATATATATATATATATATATATATATATATATATATATATATATATATATATATATATTTTTAATTTTCCAAAAGAAGGAACAGAGGGGGGCCAGGTGAGGATATTCCAAAAAAAGGCCCAGTCCTCTGTTCTTAACGCGACCTCGCTAATGCGGGAAATGGCGAATAGTTTAAAAGAAAAAAAAGAAAAAAAAAAAAAAATATATATATATATATATATATATATATATATATATATATATATATATATATATATATATATATACTTAAACTTTCAGTAAAGAATTTGTGAATCTCGAACGACAGCACAAAAATTAAACTCTTTTCACTTCAACAAAAGAGTTTGTTTTCGCGTCTCCAATTTATTTGTGCCATTAAATGAACAGTTAATTATAGAATAGTTGTAAACAGTCAACCGGATGTCAGCCATGTCCCACAGTTTAACTGTGCAGTTTAAATCTCTCTCTCTCTCTCTCTCTCTCTCTCTCTCTCTCTCTCTCTCTCTCTCTCTCTCTCTCTCTCTCTCTCAATGGCCACGCGTTCCCATATTTTTCAACTGTAAATAATAATTCCTCTATTAAATTTCACTGCCCTTTTTTTTCTGTATAACGGTTCAAAAAGAAAAAAGGAAAATATAATTATTTCGTTTCCTCTCTCACCGTCAAATTGATGTGATTTTTACTTTCTTGTAAACTAATTTTTTTACGTTATTTAACGATTTATGAATAATGGTAAATTTCTCATAGGATTCACGATATCCCTGGGTGATTCTTACCACACGCCTCAAGATTGCACTGTCCCGGGATTACCACAACGGTAAAAATATTCTGCACTTTTACTGGAATCATATTTTCAGCCCGGGCTCGAAAGCCACATAAATTGGACAGTCTCTATATACAGTGACAAGTTTTTACCAAGAGAGTAAGGCAAGTGTGCGAGTAGGAAGGGAGGAGGATGAGTGGTTCCGTTGTGGCTGGGGTCCGTATTCCCTTGAGTGAATTTTTTTTTTTGAAATTCAAATTGAATTCCTAGTGAAGGCAGGACTGCGTCTAGGATGTATGATGTCACCACTGTTGTTTAATCTGGTTATGGAAGGGGTGGCGAGAGAGGGGAATGAAAGGGTCTTGGGAGCTAAGGACCCTGGTAGATGGCTGGGGTTGAGGCCAAGGGATGGGATTCAGCTGCTGTTGGCAGATGAAGCGGCCATGGCGGCAGACCCCAGAGAGGGAGCTGGTGACAGAGACTCAGGAGAAATGTAGGAGAGGAGAGAGTTAAAAGTCAGTGTGAACACCATGGTTTGAAAGTCAGTTGAAAACCAGGAGAACTTGAAGAAAGTGGAATGCTTTAGGTACCTCGACGTGGACAAGACAACTGATGGAACAATAGAAAGACTAATCCAGAGGATGTACCTCTCAGGAGTGGAGCTAACGAGGGGTGAGGGAGAGACCAAGAGAAGAGGATGGAAAATTAGGGTGCAATAGGTTCTGGGGTATCGGGGCTTGAACATTCAGCAGGAGTGTGAGAGGCGTGCATCGGGCACAATTAATTGGATCGGTGTGGTATATCGAGGGCGACGAGGTGTTGATGGGTTGATCCAGGATATATATATATATATATATATATATATATATATATATATATATATATATATATATATATACTTCCGTTTCCCTTTCTCGACGGGAATGGTTGAGGGCAGCAAGTATGAATATGTACATGTGTATATATGTATTTGTCTGAATATATGTATGTATACATTGAAATATATAAGCATGTATATGTGCGTGTGTGGGCGTATATGTATATACATGTGTACGTGGGTGGGATGGGCCATTCTTTCGCCTGTTTCCAGCTACAAAGTATAATAAATAAAAAAATAATACAATATATATATATATATATATATATATATATATATATATATATATATATATATATATCCAAACTAATTCATTTATGAAAGGAGAAGGAAGAGGTTCAGACAGAGGAACCCCACGCACACCAAAGCTGCACCAAACTTCACTAGAGTATTTGATCCTGTGAAGGGAATCAGCTCACCTGAATCTCTTACAAGACAGAAAAGGAATTTCTTAGTTTCTCTTAACTTGGGCCGAAACTTATAATTAAAATTTCTTTTCCAATAAGTGAGATATACTTCTTTGTCAGAACTAGTTTTCAAATATATTCTAATTTCTTTCACGCACACACACACACACACACACACACACACAC
>NC_092288.1:5555000-5612500 GCF_036320965.1 Panulirus ornatus | reverse complement strand
TAACAGAAATTATCATACGGCAAATATTCTACCCGTATAGACACACGTAACCGATGTGGGATTTAAATGTGACGGCGGTGGCGGGAGCAAAAATTATAGATGACGTAAACTTTGGCGTGGGGGCCCCCCGACCCCCCTTTCCCTTCCTGCATTAAACACGCGTTCGCAGCGCATTACCCGTGAATTAATTACACTTGGCTATTTACAGAAGGAAGTTTCAAAGTGCCTTTATACAGTAGAGAGAAAAAAACAAAACAAGAAGTAAAAAAAAAAGAGTTGGGACATGTTAAAGCTCTTTAGGCACTCTACATGGCGTGGCTAAAGTTTAAATTCTGGGCAACGGAAAGAAAGAAATAAATAAAAAAAAAAAAGTTTTAACTCTCAGTTCTAACTTCAAGAGCAGTTTGAAACAGTTTAGAATTTGCTATATAACGCAGGTAGAAAAGAGCATTAGACACGATTCTTCACTTTCGAAAGTTTTAACTTGTAAACAGACCAGGTGCAGCCTAGCGGCCGCCAGGGTTCACGGAGACCAGATGCATCCTAGCGGGCGGGCGACCAGGTTCACGGACACGACATGCATCCTAGCGGGCGCCATTACAAACAGACTACCATCACATACATAAAAATGAATTACTTCCACCTATGTTTCTGTAAGTCAACTCTCGTGATCTTAAAAAAAAATACAGACGAAGGATTATTGAACATTACTAAGGTTAGAACCTCCTACAAACATAAGAATGTTTTTACACCTAAAGGTAATTATCTTTATTTTACTTTTACACCTAAAGGTATTTATCTTTATTTTGCTTTTACACCTAAAGGTAATTATCTTTATTTTACTTTTACACCTAAAGGTAATTATCTTTATTTTACTTTTATACCTAAAGATAATTATCTTTGTTTTACTTTGTCATTATTCTTTTTTTGAATTTCTGTCTATCCTGGTCTCATTTTTTATCTATCTTTACTTGCTGTTCGTCTATCTGTCTATTCTCTGTCTGTCTGTGTCTCAACCCCACCACCCCCCCCCCCCCCCCCACACACACACCTGGACTCTTCGCACTTTCGTATACATCATCTTTGCGGTGAGCGACACGCTCTAGTTCCACTCTAATGCCAACATTCTCTCTCTCTCTCTCTCTCTCTCTCTCTCTCTCTCTCTCTCTCTCTCTCTCTCTCTCTCTACTAATTACGCCTTCGCTCGTCCACTAATCACTCATTTACTTGTAAATGCTGTAATTTTTTTCTTCTTCTTTTCGTGCCTTTAACCACCTCTTAACACAAGCTGTAACAAGTAGAAGCGGGGAGGGAGTGGGGGAGACGGGGAGTATGGTATGACGAAGGGCAAAATTTGAATTTGGGGAGAAAATTGAAGCCCCCTGTGTCAAGCTTCCCCCCCTATGCAACTGGGGAGATGGGGGGAGGAGGAGACCCGATTTAGTTTATATGCTAAAATGTGACAGGAATCCTCACAAGTCTTTCATGTGAGTTTTATGAGGTAAACAGAGGGTGATGGGGGAGGGGGAGGGAGAGGGCTTACGGGGGTGTGGAGACTGGGTGGGGTGGTGGGTTGGAGGGCGGGGGGAGAGTACGTGTGAGTGATGAAGACAGAAATGAAGAAAGAGGAAGGAGAGAGAGAGAGAGAGAGAGAGAGAGAGAGAGAGAGAGAGAGAGAGAGAGAGAGAGACGTGTGTGTGTGTGCGTGTGTGTGTGTGTGTGTGTACCTATGAAGATATTTTGCCATGAGGCAGGTTCAGCGGAGAGAGAGAGAGAGAGAGAGAGAGAGAGAGAGAGAGAGAGAGAGAGAGAGAGAGAGAGAGAGAGAGAGAGTTCTACATAGAGGGAAGACAGGTCAGGAGACGATAGCACAACCCCAGAGATAGCGCAGCGAAGATTACGATAAACCACACACACACACACACACACACACACACACACACACACACACACACCCACACAGATAACAAAGACGGGGAGGAAAAAAAAAGATAAGAGAGAAAAAGAAAAAGAATAAAAGACCCGATAACATCAAACAATACCCAAATTTACGATAAACACAGAAAAAATAGTCACCAACAACAACAAATGCAACAAGAAACAAAGAAGCAATACACACAGACACACAACCAGCAGGAGATATTTATTGAATAATACATCACTTGGCAACCCACGGCCAGGGATAAACTCCATGTATTTCTATAAACGCTCAAACGTAACGCATTGTGATTAATATTCATATATACGCTCAAACATAACGCAGTGCGTATGAAATTTATATATATCCTCTCAATTTCTAAATTTACAATTATGTTGATAGAAAACTTAAATAAGTGATAAAGATAATAATAGTTATAATAGTTATAAAGATTTTTTCGGATGTATTCTAAAATGAAATAAATTATCTTCCTCATAATCTATATACATTTATATATATATATATATATAATCCTAAACTATCGCTGATAAGGCACATATGTGATATCAAAAAATTAAAAACAGAGGGAAAATGAGATATGGGCGCCCTGCTGACAAGCACAGAGACGCCATCTACCAGTGGAAGGTTGTACTAGTGGCGCCCCGTCTACAATGCCTTGGCATTTTTGAATATTTCAGAAGAGCTGGGCTGCACTACATGTTCTCTACCTCCGCCCACATGACGGAGTAGCGAGGACGGGTCCCCCCCCCCCCCCCCCCCCACTACCACCCTCCCCTAACCCCCACCTCCCGCCACACCTAAAAATACAAAAAAATAAAAAATCTAAAAAAAATTACCAAAAGTTTGTGAATTTTCAGTTCGTAAAAATCCTTTATATCAAATCTTAAAATTTTTTTGGGGGTGTAAATTTTTTTTTTCTAAATTGATGGACAAAGATTCATTGTACGGTTATATTATATAGCCTTACTATTATGCTAATCAAATATTCATGAGACTTAATTATCAGCCTACATTCAACAACAAATTCATTAATTTATCTCGTTGTAATCAAAAATACGTAAATTAATTTTTTTTTACATTTCCTCATGAGCAAAAAAGAATATATATATATATATATATATATATATATATATATATATATATATATATATATATATATATATATATATATATATAAAGTTTTTATCGAGGATGTAAGGCATGTGTACGTGTAGGAAGAGAGGAAAGTGATTGGTTCTCAGTGAATGTAGGTTTGCGGCAGGGTTGTGTGATGTCTCCATGGTTGTTTAATTTGTTTATGGATGGGGTTGTTAGGGAGGTAAATGCAAGAGTCCTGGAAAGAGGGGCAAGTATGAAGTCTGTTGGGGATGAGAGAGCTTGGGAAGTGAGTCAGTTGTTGTTCGCTGATGATACAGCGCTGGTGGCTGATTCATGTGAGAAACTGCAGAAGCTGGTGACTGAGTTTGGTAAAGTGTGTGGAAGAAGAAAGTTAAGAGTAAATGTGAATAAGAGCAAGGTTATTAGGTACAGTAGGGTTGAGGGTCAAGTCAATTGGGAGGTGAGTTTGAATGGAGAAAAACTGGAGGAAGTGAAGTGTTTTAGATATCTGGGAGTGGATCTGTCAGCGGATGGAACCATGGAAGCGGAAGTGGATCATAGGGTGGGGGAGGGGGCGAAAATTTTGGGAGCCTTGAAAAATGTGTGGAAGTCGAGAACATTATCTCGGAAAGCAAAAATGGGTATGTTTGAAGGAATAGTGGTTCCAACAATGTTGTATGGTTGCGAGGCGTGGGCTATGGATAGAGTTGTGCGCAGGAGGATGGATGTGCTGGAAATGAGATGTTTGAGGACAATGTGTGGTGTGAGGTGGTTTGATCGAGTAAGTAACGTAAGGGTAAGAGAGATGTGTGGAAATAAAAAGAGCGTGGTTGAGAGAGCAGAAGAGGGTGTTTTTGAAATGGTTTGGGCACATGGAGAGAATGAGTGAGGAAAGATTGACCAAGAGGATATATGTGTCGGAGGTGGAGGGAACGAGGAGAAGAGGGAGGCCAAATTGGAGGTGGAAAGATGGAGTGAAAAAGATTTTGTGTGATCGGGGCCTGAACATGCAGGAGGGTGAAAGGAGGGCAAGAAATAGAGTGAATTGGAGCGATGTGGTATACAGGGGTTGACGTGCTGTCAGTGGATTGAATCAAGGCATGTGAAGCGTCTGGGGTAAACCATGGAAAGCTGTGTAGGTATGTATATTTGCGTGTGTGGACGTGTGTATGTACGTGTGTATGGGGGTTGGGCCATTTCTTTCGTCTGTTTCCTTGCGCTACCTCGCAAACGCGGGAGACAGCGACAAAGTATAAAAAAAAAAAAAAAAAAAAAAAATATATATATATATATATATATATATATATATATATATATATATATATATATATATATATATAAACTAATTAACATTTCCATTATCCTTAAATACCTGGATATACAAATTTAATCCTAAATTCCTTAATCATTCACAATCTCTTTTTGAGCGCCATTACAATATGTCCTTTCATGTTTTAAAGGAGTTGGTAAATCGAGAGATAAGGTCACGTTGTGGCAGAGATAAGGTCACGTGGGGGGGGGGTCACTTTGTGGCAGAGATAAGGTCACGTGGGGAGGGGGGGGGTCACGTTGTGGCAGAGGTAAGGTCACGTGGGGGGTGGGTCACGTTGTGGCAGAGATAAGGTCACGTGGGGAGGGGGGGTCACGCTGTGGCAGAGATAAGGTCACGTGGAGGGGGGGTCACGCTGTGGCAGAGATAAGGTCATGGAGGTCGAGACGCCATGGGTAAGGTTATGTGGTGTCAGAGATAAGGTCATGCGGTTTAGAGATAAGGTCACACAGGTCAAGTGACGCCTAGGATGAGGTCATGTTGGGTCGAAGCTATTTACAGACACGGTTCCTTCAAGACACATGTGTAAGTTTCACTTGTAAATTTTTTACAGTCTTGGAAAATCCTGTAAAAGGTTAATTATACGAAAAAGGGTTTAAACTCTCGGAATCAGGTACGACTCCTGAACACGACGGTACGATCTTTGAGCACACGAGGTCAAAGGTCACAACTGGAATAACCCCCCCCCACCCACCTCGAACAGGTCCTTCTTAGAAACGAGTACCAAACACGTCAAACAAGGCTGTTGCCAAAGACGCAAGGTAGGCAAGGTTATCTGAGGTCACATTTACGGGTGTGTGTGTGTGTGTGTGTGTGTGTGTGTGTGTGTGTGTAAGAAGAATATTCTGGAAATGGTCCTAGAAAAAAAAAGGCTATAATTCGTTTATCTTAGGTTCAAGGTCCAGCATAATTAGTCTTACGTCACTTTCTTTTTTTCGGCAGCCTCAACTTGAATATTAATTAAGAAATAATTAAGAAATTAGTTTAATTAACCCTTGAATACCAGGGTCTGTACTTTGCACCATGGCCACCTACGCCACTATGATCCTTATCCCCTTCAACTTTAGGGCCTAAGGTCCCTCTGAAGACCCACGTTGGGTTACGCCCTTTAAGGCAATCTACCGTCCGATGGACGGTGGAGTACCGATAGTGGCCGCTAGAGGCGCTATGTTTGTTTACATTATGACCTTGATCACTGAGCGAGAAATACCGAAGTTTAAACCTACTAATTAACCTCTAATGACACTTAGCAAGACGTGGGAGTCGCTACACAACAATGCAAGTTTGGAATCTGTCTGTTCAGTGACATTCCGCCATTCTTAATGATTTGTTTGACACTAAACAACCACACCGGGGTAGCAACGTAACCCCCTCTCCCCCCTCAACTACCCATTGCCTCGTTACCTTCCTCGACTTTATCCGTCGCAACCTAGAGAGACGCAAGACCTCTGTGGCTCCCACCTTCCTTGACCATGCCACACCTCTCCTCCCCCCAGTCAACCTCTCGTCATCAAAGCTCTCCCCCCAGTCAACCACTGATCATCAAAGCTCCCCCCCAGTCAACCACTGATCATCAAAGCTCTCCTCCCCCAGTCAACCACTGATCATCAAACCTCTCCTCCCCCAGTCAACCACTGATCATCAAAGCTCTCCCCCCAGTCAACCACTGATCATCAAAGCTCTCCCCCCAGTCAACCACTGATCATCAAAGCTCCATCCCCCCCCAGTCAACCACTGGTCATCAAAGCTCTCCCCCCAGTCAACCACTGATCATCAAACCTCTCCTCCCCCCAGTCAACCACTGATCATCAAACCTCTCCTCCCCCAGTCAACCGCTGGTCATCAAACCTCTCCTCCCCCCAGTCAACCACTGATCATCAAACCTCTCCTCCCCCAGTCAACCGCTGGTCATCAAACCTCTCCTCCCCCAGTCAACCACTGATCATCAAAGCTCTCCCCCCAGTCAACCACTGGTCATCAAGAGAGCCGTCATCAACCCTGGTCTGAGGGCAAGCCTCATTCCCTGGGCTGGAGGACCTTCCTCCTCAGTGAGCGTCGTCAGGAGGTACACTTCCCAGGGGCCAGGTCCTCCCCATGCCAGTCCTTCCTCATCTGTGGCCTCCCACAGGAGACAGTGTTGGGTCCCCTTCTGTTTCCATATCCTTATCAACCATGCCCTGGTAGATGCTCCCGCTCGAGATACAAAAATGCGTCACGAAATTTGCATACGATAAGTAAAACTGTTTGACACAATATGGATTGCTGCTGGTTGTCAACGCTGATAACAAACCTCCATTTTGGCTCGCTTTTCCGAACCTACGGCATTACCTCCGCCACCATCATCTCCTGCCACCTGAGATCCCTCGTCCCCAGGTTGCAGGTCGCCACCACAATCGCACTGGAACCATGCGAGGTGGAAGGAGAGCGACCCCACCCAGACCGTTGTGAACATCATCAATAAACAGTAGACTTTCACTCCACTGTTGGTGTACATTCTGTCTGTTTGCCAACCTCTCCCTTTTAATAGCCACACTGTTTATATTGCCTGTTTGCTATGAACATTTTTTGTAGCCTCCGGCTGCAGTTAACTCAATAAACCGTTATCCACACAGATACACACACACACACACACACACACACACACACACACACACACACACACACATACAAAACACACACAAAACACACATACACACACACACACACAAACACACACTCTTACGTACACGTGTGTGTGTGTGTGTGTGTGTGTGTGTGTGTGTGTGTGTGTGTATGAGGTTCACAGCCCTGGGAAAGTGAACAGATATCAGTCATGAACAAAGTGAACGCTTTCATGCCACACGTCTGAAATATTCTCTTCCTCTAACATCCATTCATATTCCACAATATTCACGTGTTGAGGACGCAGAGAGACCCACGTTCATAGAAACCGAAACGGAATAAGTTTAAAACCACGCGATGTCTAGGTTTCACCAGGGGGTTCCTTACTGAGCGAGAGGAGGGTCAACCTATATAATGCGTCTTGCATGCATTGCATCGTCGCTCAGTGGCTATCATGAGGCACTGAGATAGAAAGCTAGCTAGCTAGCTAGCTGCCTGTTCTCTCTCTCTCTCTCTCTCTCTCTCTCTCTCTCTCTCTCTCTCCAATCGTTGACTAAGACTGAGAGGGGAAAAAAAAGGACTTCTTGAAATGGTATGTCTTTCATCTCAAAGCGACTAAGAGGTGCTAGAGCAGTGTGGTCTGGAAATCCTCCCATCCTCTATTACCACATTGGAAATAATGAAAAGTGTACAACGAAAGTGAGGATTTTCCTATTTACGGCTCAGCAAGGACGACACCCATCCATACATACATACATACATACATACATATATACATATATATATATATATATATATATATATATATATATATATATATATATATATTCAATCATCTCAAATGACTCATCAATATGCAATTACGTCACACACACAGTACTCGGGACATGGCCGTACGAGAGAGAGAGAGAGAGAGAGAGAGAGAGAGAGAGAGAGAGAGCACCACCCTTACAAAGGCCACTGCGGCTCTCCCCTGCGGCGGAGTGAGTCACCACACCCTGGGGGGAGAGGGAGGTGGGTGGCGCTACTGAGGAGGGGGGAAGGGAGGGGGGGAGGAGGGAGGAAGAAGGAGGGAAGAGGGGTGAGAGGGGTCAGAGAGAGAGAGAGAGTGGGGGAGGAGGGAGAGCGAGCGGTGGTGGGAATACATGGGAGAGGCAGATAACAACAGACCTGGTGGTCTACGACGAGGTTAGCTATCTGCTCCAGGTCAGTACTTTGTGTTCTGAGGTCATGATATCTATATTAGTATAGCAGAAGGCTCCTCCTCCTCCCCTAACCCACCACTATAGATGGAGACAGGATAGTACAGCAGAAGGCCCCTCCTCCCCCCAACCCACCACTCCCTCCAACACAAAAGCCAGCTTGTATAAAGCTAATAAAAACCATCATGCAATGCAGAGTATACGGACATGGAAGTTCGGTAGAAAGAAAACGTGGAGAGGAATAATAATCTAATCAATTTCAGAAGCTGGATGCATTAGAGGGGAGGAAGGTGAAATCTTAAACTGGAAATATACGCTAAATGAATATACGAGAGTATATTTTGGACAGGATTCTTCTCAATGTATGACAATATATGCTATATATATATATATATATATATATATATATATATATATATATATATATATATATATACAAGAGAGTCCTGGTATCACATCTTCTTCCATATAATTACACAAGTTATTTATGATCGCTGAAACTATTTCAAAGTGTGAGGAAATTGACGTGTCGGTAAAATTATATTTTGAGGAGTCAATTGGAACTCACTTCTATTTCGAGAGAGAGAGAGAGAGAGAGAGAGAGAGAGAGAGAGAGAGAGAGAGAGAGAGAGAGAGAGGGGGGGGGGGAGGGGGAGAGGAGGAGGAAATTTCAGATCCCTTTGTCTCCTTTCCACAAGGATCATTTCTGAACGGCGGAAGTGGGTTTGTCGCTCTTCTCTGCACACATTCTACCTATTCAAGTAAAGGGGGGGGGGGGGGGGGGGGGAGTGTAAAGGAGGGAGGTGGGTTTTGGATCATGGCGAAGGGGGGGAGGGGTGTGGGTTACACCCATGGAGCATGGGGTAGGTGTGGGAGAGATGTGGGGGTGTGTTGGGGGGGGGGGGGATGGTAAAGATTTATTGGCAGGGAAGCTTAAAGCTTGAATGAGGTCTGGGCTTAGCAGAGATGGTGTGTGTGTGTGTGTGTGTGTGTGTGTGTGTGTGTGTGTGTGTGTGTGTGTGTGTTGTGTGTGTGTGTGTGTGTGTGTGTGTGTGTGTGTGTGTACATCTGAGATATCCAAGCTTAGAGTAATGGGGTACGGTTGAGATAACTTTATCTAACCAAGCTTAAGGTAACTCATTTTAAATAAGCTTGAGGGGTCTCTTAAGTTTTGCGGATGATCAAGGTTGCGATGCACCTCAGCTTGGGATAACGGAACTTGGGACAGCTTAGCCTATGCTAAGTAAGCTTGGGATAAGGCCATGGGATATTGATTAGGAGCGTATATGACGCAGCTTGGCGTGGGACGCTCGCCTGCCCCCCCCCCCCCCCCTTACCCCCGCCTCCGCACCCTATTACGCAACGGTGAGGGGGGGTGGGGGGCTTTCATCCCCCCACCCCCTCTGCGCGCGCGCGCGCGCGTCTGCCCGCATGTATTCGTGTGTGTGTGTGCGTGTGTGTGTGTGTGTGTGTGTGTGTGTGTGTGTGTGTATATACCTATTCGCACTGCACTGGGAGGGAATTCTACACTTGGGCTCCCCTTTCTCCCCCATCTCTTCAACTCTCTCCATCCCCACGAAAAAAAAATTATTTCAGACTTCTGTACGTCGTCCACATCAACAACAGTCTTGCCACTCTACTCCACTCCCTCCCTGGCCTTACTACAGCCAGGTAAACCTTCACTCGTTTTCTAAAAAGGACCTGACCTTTGCATTACGCTGCGACGCCTCGTGGTCCATCTCCGTACCTCTCGAAGAACTGTTCACTGGTCACGTCATCAAAATGGCTTGAGAACTTCAAACGTTGTGATCAGGTCACCCCTTACTCTTCTCTCCATTGCGGAGGAAAAATATCCATGGCGTTTAACCTCTCACTGCAACTCTGCTATTCTAAATTCTAGTGCTATCTTTGTGGCACTTCTCTGGACCTTCTCAATTAGTTCTTTGTCCTTCTGTAAACGCGGAGACCAAACCTGACAAACCATATCATAGCTTTGGCCTAATACCATGCGGGACAGTGTCAGATGCTTTCTCCGGGTGTCCAAATACGTAGACAATGTACCAAAGTTCCTACTATGTCTACTAAGGAGCTCACTCTCTCGTAGAAGTCTTGGAAAGGTTTGGTAAGTAAAATCTCTCGTCTCTTTACCCATGTTCTCTCTCTCTCTCGCTCAGGATAACTTCTCCTTTGCAGCAAGTTGTCCACTCCCTTTCTGATTATCTTTTCCAGTATCTTGCAACAGATCCCCGCCACCAGAGAGACTGGGATGTAGTATAGTACCATTTCCCTGTCGTCTTTTCTTAAAAAGAGGTACGACAATTTTTTTCCCCCCTCCTCCAGTCCACTTAGCACTTCACCTTCCAACAAGTAACATCTTGAACAACAGTTGTAGCGACATTTTAACAAAGTTGTAGCAACACCTTGAACAGCAGTTGTAGCGACATCTTGGAAGGACAGTTGTAGCGACATTTTAACAACAGTTGTAGCGACATTTTAACAAAGTTGTAGCAACACCTTGAACAACAGTTGTAGCGACATTTTAACAAAGTTGTAGAGACACATCAACTGAATTCGCAAGTATCATCCGCACATACTACGAGGAAATCTCATTCAGCCAATACAAGACCTTTCAACATATGTCTTCATCATTTCTCTACATATTTCAATCTTCTACAAGACCTCGTCCCCACTGGATCTCACTCGTGTTGAGCAAGGTCTAGTGTTGTCCTCCCACCGTGGAAACACTTGTAAGCTTGTCATTCAGGTGGTCACAGATGTGGTGAGGTCATGGTATGTGTGACCTGTGACCTCCCCCCCTCAGCCTGGTGATCACCTGCTCTGTAACTGACAATTGACTCCTGATGAATCTATGGACAACCTCACCATTCCCTCCAGCCTTGTCCACAATAGCCTTATCATATTCTTTCTCTCTCCCTCCCTCCCTCCTGCATTATCATGTTGTACCCACGCCTTGTATGTGTGTGAGAGAGAGAGAGAGAGAGAGAGAGAGAGAGAGAGAGAGAGAGAGAGAGAGAGAGAGAGAGAGAGAGAGAGAGTAGTCATAAACATCAAATCTAACATGCTTCATTTCTCCCAGGATGGAGGAGGAACTTAACACCTCCATACGATTCCTCCACCCCCATCCTTATCCCCCCCCTAACCCTCTCTCTCTCTCCTTCCTATCCTCATTTGCATACATCACCACCGCCACTAAAAATTCCCCCCATTGCCTTCCTGGGGGGGGGGGGGGTTAGGAGATTGAGAAAGTCCTAAGAATACCACACCAGTGGAACCAGAATAGCCAGTGCAAATTTAGATTGTAATAAACAAGGGAATGCGAGCTTCCATTACACACCCCCCAGAATAATCTCTGGGGTGGGGACGTAAGATACCTCAAGAGGGATCTCTGGGGTCGATGGCAGTCAAGTATCTCCAATAACTACAGTCAGTTCATTCAGGTTTAAAAGCCAAGTATTCATACAATTACCATTCCATATCAAAGATGAAGTAAATACATTCATCACTTAAATCTATAAATACAATAAAATACATTTGGGAAGGCAGTGAACTAATCATAAAAGCCAAGTATTTATACAATTACCATTCCATATCAAAGATGAAGTAAATACATTCATCACTTAATCCATAAATACAATAAAATACATTTGGGAGGAAAGTGAATGAATCATATACATAGTTTATGCAGTGATTAATCTTATCATTTTCTAGGTACGATTATCAGGGCTGGAGAACTAATGGGTAATAATTGGGGTAATGGGGAAGTAGGAAGGATAAATAGGGGGACGAAATGGGGAAGAAAATAAGCGTATAACAATATCTATCTTGTCCATCTCAACCTCAAGCATGTAAATCCAACTTCTCAAACCATTCCTGCAACGCCACCATGCCCTATACATAAATCAACCCATCAACTCCACATTCAAATAGTAATTTGTTGCGTTTAAAGACCAAAATAACGAACGGCAGTTTATGTGATGGATCGACAAGAAACCAAATAATAAAAACGTTAATTGATGAGGAAGAATGATGAGTAATAATGATCAGTGGTAATTGTTATGATATTAATCAGTCTGTGTGATGTACGTATACAGCCTGGATGGTCCATGTATACTGTCTGTGTATTGCACGTATACTGTCTGTGTAATGCCTGTATACTCCATGTATACTGTCTGTGTATTGCACGTATACTGTCTGTGTAATGCCTGTATACTCCATGTATACTGTCTGCATAATATATATATATATATATATATATATATATATATATATATATATATATATATATACATTGTCTATATGTAGGACAAATGAAGCTCATTACATTAATTGTTTAAAACTATCTCATATTTTTTCTATGTAGAAAATATCAACCCAAACAATGACTTTAAACACACACACACACACACACACACACACACACACACACACACACACACACGTGGTCCAGTATTGGCTGATGACAATGAGGAAAATGAAACACGATAAGTTCCCAAGTGTAATCATTACACGAAAGTGCACTTGGGACACTACCGTGTTTCATTTTCCTTGTATATATCAACAGCTACAGAAGGGGGGGGGGACCTCCCCCAACTCCCCCTTTCACACAGCACCACAACACAGGCAACCCGTCCGCGTGACGTCACGACGGCGCGGGAGGGGAAGGGAGCAAAGGGTTCTAGCCTTTACCGAGGAAAGGGTAACTACCTCCACCTGCTTCCCGGAAGTGGACGGGCCAATTAGCCGGCCGCACTGACGCTAAAATGATGACACACACACACACACACACACACACACACACAGGTTGAAACGAGGTGACACTCCAAGCTTAAAAGCAGTACTTGTGAAGCGTGTTCACGTGCTTAAGCTGCTGTTAAAGCGTACGTTCCTTAGCTTGTGTGTGTGTGTGCGTGCGGGGGGGGAGGGGGGGAGGAGGTGTTCACTGCTTGCCTGCTTCAGTTCAAGACAACGAAATCGTGGGGGGGGGGGGGGGGGAGGGGGGAAATGTCAGGGATGACGTCACCTTCCTGGGAGTGGGGGGGTGTGGGGGGGTGTGGGGTGGGGAGGGGAAGGATGTTGGTAGTGGGGGGGTGTGCCCAAGACCAGGGAGGGATGGAGGGGGGGGGAAGTACCTCTCATGGGGTGGGGGAACGGCAGCGGAGGCGCCGCCCGCCCCCCCACCCCAGGGATGGTGGGGTGGGGAGCTTAAGAGGGGTTGGGGACAGTGCGCCCCTCACATCCCCCACCCCACGCACCACCCCCCCAGGCCAAGTGAGGGTAGCTAAAAGAGGGGAGAGGAACGGGCTTCCAAGCGAAGGGGTACCTCAATGATGGGGGGGGAGGGGGAAGAGGGGAGGAGGAGGTGTCGTACGCTCAGCGGAGTGTGTGTGTGTGTGAGGGGCGGCGCCCCTGGCCAGGAAGGGTTACCAAGGCAGCTGGGACGGCACGCCAAAGACCCTCCATCGTTTGCCCCCCCTCATCTAGGACCCTCAACCCGCAAATGTGATTTACCCCCAAATCCGTAATATATATATATATATATATATATATATATATATATATATATATATATATATATATATATATATATATACGATCAATGAAAGAATGGGTATAAGTCGCTACAGAAGAATAAATACATTAACAGGTTTATCAAGAATGACATATAAGCAATTAAGTAAACAAAAATACACAATATCATCCTTAAAAACAAAATAAAAACAAATCCAGAGCTTAGCGTCCAAGCTATTTCGACTCGTCATCGTTAAACGTTCTCTTTCTTTGAGCAGCCAACTCTTCCATCAGTCTCAGTCTTCCGTCCATCAGTCACATGAACACAGAGGCTGTTTTTATTCCGTTCCTTCAACACAGCAAATGATGACTGGACTAAGGAGTTGAAGGGAAGATTAGATTTCTATAAGGAAATATAGCGAAACGGTTCCCAGATGCGGTTGGAGAAGATAGTGTTACACGTACCTGACTTGAGAATAGATGGAGTAGATTAAGCTTTACACACCTGAGCAGCAAAATGCTCCACATGTGACTTTAAGGAACAGATGTGTTAATGTACAGTGGATCATTAAACTTCCTTGGCCTCAAGATGGAGAAGACGATTGGTGTACAGTTCTTAATAATGACTGGGTCGTTCATCCCGTAATTAGACATGGTATTAACGAGGGTCCGTAATTAATATGCCGTCTTGGAGATTTTCTTCACGTAATGTGGGACTATATGCAGCCCAATGAACACGACGGTACACGACCCCTTTGAGCACGACGGTACACGACTCTTGAGCACGACGGTACACGACCCTTGAGCACGACGGTACACGACGGTACACGACTCTTGATCACGACGGTACACGACGGTACACGACTCTTGAGCACGACGGTACACGACTCTTGAGCACGACGGTATATGACCCTTGAGCACGACGGTACACGACCCTTGAGCACGACTTTACGACCCCTTGAGCACGATGGTACACGACCCTTGAACACGACCGTACGACCTTTGGGTATGATGGCCCTCCTACGACCAAACCATCACCCACAAGTGGTCGTAACGCCGTGTTCAAAGAGGTCGTCCCGAACTCATATTTCGAAAACCCGAGAGAGAGAGAGAGAGAGAGAGAGAGAGAGAGAGAGAGAGAGAGAGAGAGAGAGAGAGAGAGAGAGAGAGAGAGGTGTCCCCCCTCACCTAAACTCCTTCAAATTCTAAATCGGTTTTATATACGGGAATGAAGAACGAGGATTTCTGAGTCAGAGTGATGCAAATGTGAGAGTTTTTGAGTTTTATTCTGAGAGGAAAATATGAAAAAAAATTAATATGTGAGTATTTATGAGAAATCTGTGATTATTCTGAGGGATGATTCATCCGTGCCCATCTGATCAATCAGAGATACGATCAATGAGGGATGATTCATCCGTGATCAATCAGAGAGACGATCAATGAGGGACGATTCATCCGTGATCAATCAGAGAGACGATCAATGAGGGACGATTCATCCGTGATCAATCAGAGATACGATCAATGAGGGACGATTCATCCGTGATCAGAGAGACGATCAATGAAGGATGATTCATCCGTGATCAATCAGAGATACGATCAATGAAGGATGATTCATCCGTGATCAATCAGAGATACGATCAATGAGGGATGATTCATCCGTGATCAATCAGAGAGACGATCAATGGGGGGGACGATCATCATCTGTGAGTATGGGAAAGAAAATATTCACTAGTCTCCCATTAGAAACGAGACTCCTCTCCCATCGCAGCCACGCACCTTTCCCGCGTTGTGCTCTTCCCTCCCACACTCCTGCTCTCTCCCACAATACACACCCTCCCTCCTCCTCCTCTCCCACCCACCCACCCCTCCAAACATCCCCCCACCCACCCCCACTTCTCCTATTACACATCCAACCCCCCATTCCCCCATTCCTCCCCCCCCCATCCCTCATACCCGCATCCGGGCGTCCAAAGGATTCGTCCCCCCCCACCCCAACCCCCCTCCTCCTCCTCCTCCCAATCCTACACCATGCGACCACCACAACCTCCTCCTCCTCCCGCCCACTCGTCATTCTGTGGCTGTCGCACTCCATGCCGTGGAGGAGAGGGTGGGGGTAGGAGGGTGGGGTACCTACGAGTAGTGACGAGGAACTGGTTGTAGGGGAGGGGGTTCGGGTTGGGGAGGAGGGAGGGAGGGAGGGAGGGGTGTCCGGAGATGAGATGAGTCACTGAGTCTCCTCCCCCCTTCCCCCACCTCTTCTCCTCCCACCTACCCCCCATCATCCCCCCCCCTCCATCACCTCTCCCGGAGACCAATGGGGAGAGAGAGAGAGAGAGAGAGAGAGAGAGAGAGAGAGAGAGAGAGAGAGAGAGAGAGAGAGAGAGAGAGAGAGAGTTGTAGCCAAGGGGGAACATGGGAAGCGGGAGGGAGGGAGGGAAGAGGGAGGGAGGGAGGGAGTGAGGGAGGGAAGAGGGAGGGAGTGAGGGAGGGAGGGAGGGAGGGCGGCTTTGTCCTGTGAATGAGACGGGCAACAGCGGTAGTAGGAGGTGGGGGGGCGGGAGGGGGTTGTACCACCCCCTCCCACAATGAAAGGGGGAAAGTCACATCCCCCCCCCTTTCATGGAGGTGGCGAAGTACTACCCGCTGTTCCTGTCCTGGAGCGCACGCGCGCGCACTCAGACACACACACACCTTTCTTTTCCCTTTCCTTTGTTAGATCGTTCTCTCTCTCTCTCTCTCTCTCTCTCTCTCTCTCTCTCTCTCTCTCTCTCTCTCTCTCTCTCAACATCCCAACATCCGGCACAACCACATCAATGAAAGGACTGACGTAAATGTCACACGTCGTGTAATATTTACACCTTTGTTAGACCTGCACACACACACACACACACACATACACATACACACACACACACACACACACACACACACAGTGACGGTGTTATGTGGTCTTCAAAACTGACCCTTAACACAACATGAAAATGATGTTCAAAAGATATCTTTTCGACCGTTGGGTGTTGACTGACTCGAAGGACCTCATCTCACCCTAACGGTCGTTAGGCCTAGAGAACACCCACAGCAGCCTAGCCTAACACCCTCTCGCACAATGACTCCATAAAACTTTCCCATCAACAAATACACTGATAACATTCTCATTAAACTTGTAAATACGTCTCAATCCTTGAGGGACGACCATTCCAAAGACCCTAAAGTATTCTACTTTTGGTAAGTTTTGTTTATCACAGTCTTCTAAAAATGTTGGAATACAAGAATATTTATATTATCTTTGTTGTTGGGTTATTCTCTACAAAGATATTTATTGCGTTAATTACAGGAATGGGGGGAAATATTATTTATGGAGCCTGACTGTTATATTTCTCTCTTGTGTCTCCCCTGATGATGTGATTATGACACGAAAGTGCACTTGGGAACTTACCGTGTTTCATTTTCCCCGTGGACTTATATATATATATAATATTCTGTAGATAGGAGTACCATTTTAGTCATTTAGGTGACAAAGTAATGCCATCCAGAGAAAAATTCCTTACAACACATCCCAGGCAACAGAGAGAGAGAGAGGCCACCATTCCACGACATTGTGGCCAAAAAAGAACGTAATGCCTCACGGAGGGGGGAGGGAGGGGGGGAAGAAAGTGATAAACCGTGAGAAGAGGTAGTGTGGCCGAGTTGGTAATACCGCTGGTGTGGTAGTACCACTGGGAGTGTGGTGTTGGTAGTGTGGTGGAAAGAGAGAGAGAGAGTATGTATTAACGGGAGTGTGGTGGTAGTATTACAGTAGAGCCATGAACGTAACACAAAGCAGATTTATCTCCAGTGGAGAAGAGAAAGAATTTTCAGTTCCAGAACCTCGGAAATAAATAAATAAATAAATATATATATATATATATATATATATATATATATATATATATATATATATATATATACTCAACTTCTGAACCTTATAATATATATATATATATATATATATATATATATATATATATATATATATATATATAAGATTACTCAAGTACTGTAGTGGAAAAGGAGAGGAGGCTTATAGTCATCTCATATCAAAATAAAAAGAGATAAAGATGTAAGAAAACTTAGAAAAAAAAGTTGTAGGTGACCCTATGAAAAAATAATTAGGAAATAAGAGAAGGAAAAACATGTAGTCTGGTTCGGGAGGGACATGAGAAAGACGAACTGTGTTACATATGTGTAGCTACGTGTACTGTAGGAAACAGACGCTGTAGTTTTGAAAATAAAGTTACCACTTCTACAGGAGAGAATGATCGACAACCCCAAAGATGTTGCATACAGCCACTGTCTCAGACAGAGTTCTGAAGTCCAACACTGCTCGACCACCACCGTCTGTTCTGCTGTCGGAAGCTTGACCAAAGACCTCTCTTGACCTTAGAGGAAGCACTCAGGTCACGGGGTCAGGTCCTTCGGCAGGTAGAGGCGCCCTGGACCTTCACAAAGAGGAGAGGTCTCCTATAAACCTCCAAGGATCGGCCGTCATACCTCGGCGGTCAAGCTCACACACTTAACCCCATCGGCGTGGAGGACCAGACGGGTGTAATACATGCCAGTGTACGAGGGAGGCAGTCCAATGGCTATCGTGTCCACCAATGAGACTCCTGCTTCATCGCTGGAGGACACCGGGGCGCGCAAGAACCGGTTGTTCTCCGTATGTGTTGTTACCCGTGTTTTCAGGGGGGCGGGGGTGGGGTCGTGCAGGAAGGTCGTTCAAGGGGTTGTCGTTAAAGGAGAGGAGGATGGAGGGGTTGGGGGTTGGGGAGGAGATAGGTAAGTTGTCCACAAAGTCGTTCAATGGGTTGTGTCGTTGTTGTTGCTGTTGCTCAAGGGGGGTTGTGAAGTCCGTGAGGGAAGTCGTACAAGGAAGTCGTCCAGCGGGGTGTGTGTGGGGGTAGTCGTGCAGAGAGGTCGTTCTAAGGTGGCAAACCCTCCCCTCCCTCAGCCACTCCCTGACGCGAGCGTCTATCTCAATCAAGGTCTGGCCCTCATGCATTATGCATGACTCCAATTGTCGGCCAAGGACGTGGGAGATGGCCAGCATTCCGGCCAAGCCTGGCAGACCAGGCATAGGTCAAGTTCTCCACCACCCAGGGTCGTTGGCCGAAGGAGTCAGTCCGGCGGGCGGTCAAGTATGAGTGTCGTCTCCGGCAAAAGTTGCTAAGTTAAAAGAAAAAGCAAAACTGGGTCATTATTCACTCCCCCCTTCCCCTTTCCCCAGCCAATCAGGTCAATTCGCAACAAATGTAGGCGGGGAAAACTAGCGACCAATACAGCTCCAGGTGCTAATTACCCGTCAACCACCTCGTCAACGGTCAAACGTTTCGGTCAACTATAAATAAGCAAAAACAACATCCGGGGTCAAAAAGTTATCCATCAAAGACAGACTCAAACACAGAAACACAAGAAGTTCTTACGCTAAATTATTCTTTTTAACATATAGAAAAACACACGAAGTTCTTGAGCTAATATTTTTTGTCCAACAAAAAATTATATATATATATATATATATATATATATATATATATATATATATATATATATATATATATATATATGCACACTGTATCGGCGGATGGCGGAGCAATACATCATTATTATTAAGCAGTCCACAAATTCCCTAAGCAAAACCCATACCCTCAATATGCACTGTTCTCCACCTGGATCTAATTACCATTTACCTCAAAACCTTAAAATCCATCATTTAGACCATTTCCTTTAAATCTACAGACATGATAGTCTATTGCTTATCACGTAAACAGACCCGCTATAACCTTTAAGGAAAAAATTACATTTCTTTTTTTTTTCACATTAAACCATTTTCTTCCCATCCCAGAGGAAGTGGGGAAGGGGTGGTGGGGTTGGGGGAGGGACTACTAAGATTGACCCTTAATGTCACTCGTGTCAGTCGATAACAAGGTGACCTTCGTCTCAACGGAAGGTACTTCTCTCACAATGACTTCCTGTTAACAGAGGCCGGAAACGGTTGTTTTCTTCTGTTGCCCTTATCACCACCCCCCCCCCCCCCTTTCCCATACCCATTCTTTTTTTTTAAGGCCTTACCCTCTGTTTCCGTCAGAGTAACAAACGTGTTACAGTTAGAAAATAAATAAACAGAACAGAATAAAATAAAATGTTACAGCAAAAATAGTTAAACATTTTCGTTGAAATTATTTTTCGATGATTTTTACAGCCATATACATATAGTCTCATATAATCTTCCAAACATAATTTACTGAAAAAAAATCATCTATATCATCTACCACAAATTCTCTTTAATAAATCAAACACCATGATAGAGAAAATGAGACATTATATATATATATATATATATATATATATATATATATATATATATATATATATATATATATATATATATATATTTATATATATAAATTATATCTATATATGTTCATTTATAAATATAAATATTTATATATATATATATATATATATATATATATATATATATATATAATTTTATGCATTACATCTTTTTAACTAATTTTCCTGATTACACCAATTTGCATTCACTCTTAAAATTGATGTTTATAGCCATTCTATGATAATACCAATAAGTGAGTCTAAATTCAGTGGATGGCCAGTCCACTTTTCTTTAATAACGACATCAAACTCCACACGTGTAGGGACTGCTTCGGAAATTGCACTATAACTTTAAATAAATTTAGTGGGAACCAGCGGACGTATTTTAACAATATCGAAAAATTACTAAAATTTGAGAAAAATCACCCACGATAATTTGCCATTTATGTTCTGACGAAAATGGGAGTACGGCTTAAACACACACACACACACACACACACACACACACACACACACGGAAACCAAAATATTCGTTGTAATTAACTATAGTCCACCCTACTGTTACACGACATTTGGCTTAATTGCCAACCAGCAATCGAAAGCCATTAAATCTAACAACGTGCAAACGTACACACAATCTTTTTTTTTTTTCTCAAAAAACAAAATTGTCAGGGATAAAAGTTCTCACGATTAAATAGATTATATAAAAAATAAATCATCTTTGAAAGTATTTTAGCTGGGAACCTACAAGAAGAAAACGGAAGGTACAACCAAAATAAAGAACAGGAAGTTAATTATCCGTTACACTTGTAAATGTTGTCATTTAACTGAATGGTCTCTGTTAACAACATAAGCTAAGGTATTAATCACTCGATTAATCTCGCTCCACGCGGGTATGTGAGGGCGTTCAAATACATAATAATATTTACGCTTCCCGTCGCTTGTATTTAGGTGTGGAACTCGATCTATGTCCAATCATGTTCTCTCATTAGGGAATTGTGCAGCACCCAACCTCCACCTACTGATTCAAACGTAAAACAAATATATATATATATTATATGGTTTATCCCATATAATGAAGATGGGACAAGAACCAAATATATATATAAGGCAAAAGTAAAATGGTATGACATTTATGTACATTTGACAGAAGCTGTGCGACCGTTTCACAGACTGTAATATTATTCTTAGCCTTGAGAAAGCGGAACTCTTTAGTTATTCTAAATGATTCATATGAATACCGAATGTTGTTAGAATACCCGTAATGACCAGTGTCTGCTTAATTTGTTTGCGAAGCTAACGGGAACTGTCAATAATTTAGGTGGATTTCCCGTTGCTTTGATGGCTGATGCTGATTTTGACATGTTTACACGTGACGTCAATGAAAAGCTGTTTTGCTGTTTGGCCAGGAATATAAATACTTTACGTGAATATCTTATATTTCCCATGAAATGCTTCCTGCTTTCACTTTAACCGGATTAAAAGTACAATGAATGAATGTATCTGTAAATGATACGTTTTACAGTTAAAAATCAATTCCTCAACCTTTTTTTTTTTTTGCCTTTTTTCTTTTTTAACCTTTTAACAAGGGTTAATGGTTGCAGAGTTCCACCAGCTCTCAAGAGTAAATCATTACCCCCTGAGCTTCGACCAGAACTCATGGCTTAACTTTGAATGTATACTTTTCATCTGGTGTTCAAACATCACCCAACCTTCAAACTGCTGTTGCGCTCGGTGGCTTCCCTCCCTCCTTCCCCACCCCTTTTCCCAGTCTTGTGAGCGACTGACGAAATAGCGTGAAAGTAAAGCCAACGCTTTTCATATTTTTTTTTTCTAAGTTTGAAAACTATAAACGAGAGGAAAAATATTTGTATATTTATTACCAGATGGTTAGTGATGAGTGAAAGGGGACGAGTGTCAATTCGTAAACACACACACACACACACACACACACACACACACCGGCTTAATCTAGGTGCCCATCTATCAACCAAGCCGTGAGGGGGGAAAGATGAACACCTGGGTTGGGTGTGAGCCGAACTGCTGCGCCAAAGGCTCGAACCCATGCAAGAGGCATCGTTCAGACTCCCGTTCCACTAAACCACCCAGGTCCCTGTGTGTGTGTGTGTGTGTGTGTGTGAACCACTGGACCAATCTATCAATGGAGTCATTCATCTCCGGTATTAACATGGTTCCCCGGGGGCGCCAGGTGGCACCAGCATCTGCTCCGCTCATTAAATTTTCATTTCCAAGATGTCTCAGGTCGGGTGCCCCCCCCCCCCCCCCCCCTACCTACAGGGAGGAGGCCTGCCTGCTAGACAAACACATATGCTCAAGAAGACAAACACGTCTTGTCACAGTTTCTTGTAAAACCATAATAAACACACACACACACACACACACACACACTCAAGAACACTCGTTTGAATACATTTGATGTGTGCTTACCCATGGGCATTTCTGCACTTTATCATAACCCAAAACACAATTATCTACAATTAACAGTTCGGTGTATATATCTATATAGAGAAATCACATTGTAATACACTTGATTATCGACCTAACCTCATCAGTAATACACTTGATTATCGACCTAACCTCATTGTAATACACTTGATTATCGACCTAACCTCATCCTAATACACTTGATTATCGACCTAACCTCATCATAATACACTTGATTATCGACCTAACCTCATCAGAGCTTGTTTAGAATCGTCACATATGAAAATATCTTTCGCTGATATTTTCAAAACATAGAAAACGCATTCTCCATACTTTCCTATATTTTACACACACATTTTGATGCCTGCCAATTGTCGTTTACTGATAAAACTAAGTAATTTAAAACACTGGATTTTCTAATATAGACAAATATCATTAAGAACTAACACGTTAACTGTTAAACAACCCGGTTCTGAGTAATTCAAAGCCGATTTGTATTACCGGTCGACAATTCGCTACGCGTATATAGCTAGCGTAGTCTCCATCTATTGGCTCACAGGCCGCTGCTCGCTGAGTGTGTGTTCGTCATGAACATCCACACTTGAGTTTAATTAATTAAATGAAAGGTCGACGCTGCTCGTCTGTTGCTAAGGGATGGTTAGTTAGTTATTTATGATTATCATAAATCTGATTTTCATTTATTCATAATTATCATGCACTCATACGTTCCTTTTTTACGTTTAAATAAATTTCGTGTTTGAAGAAACGTTTAATTGTTTTTTTTCTTTATTGTTCTCTAATCTTATTACACTTCGTAATACTACTGTAATTACTGAACTACTACCAATTGTGGATAATTTGTTAATATCTTAAGAGATAAACTCATTGTACGTTGCTTTTTAGAAATTAATGGAGGTGACAAGGAGGTAAGAATAATGATTTTGCCATCATTTATCTCTGACGTTAATATCATAGGCAGCCAGACATATACGCCACAAAAGTAAATAAACGCAATATGATAGAACAAAAATTTCAAAGGGATGGAGGGTTTGGGGTGGGGGAGAAGGACACCACAAGTGTAGAACTTTCTTCCCTTACACTGTAAATGGGTAATTACAGAGCCCGCTCGCTCACGTTAGCTGAGAAGACATTACCAGATCTTACTATAGAAGGCCTTGACCTTAATTAAGCTTGGGGTCACGATCCTGATTATGTACAACAGATACACTTGAGCGTCTTCTTTGGCATGTTCCTCCAGATGTCGCTGGAGGTTAGGTAAAGTGCCAAAGGGAGGAAGTGGAAGGAAGAGGAGTAAATATGATGCTCATTTTCTAAGAAGGAGATAGGAGAATTTTGCTTCACTACAGACTGGCCTCTCTGTCGAATGTGGTTTGGAAAACACTAGAATAACATAAAAGAGAACCAAAAAGCAAGTGGGTGACGACTTGGGAGGGAAAAGAGTACGTAAATGGCAGAGACAATGGATCCATGAAAGGGTGATGTAAACAGAGCTCATAAACTTAAGCACGTCAGTGAACTCCCGTTTCAGACTAAGGAGAAGGTTGGTTAAACCTCAATATGCATCTGGACTGCCGGAAAGCATTTGACACTGCGCCTTACAAGAGGCTAGTACAGAAGGCGAGTCTTCTTGGAAAGACTAATGTAAGTATGTTGGAGTAGCCTTCTCGAAATCGTCTGGGGGTCCGCCCGCTCGTGGCCTGCTGTCGGGGTCGGTCATGGAACCACTGTTCATCTTGATCTATGTAAATGACACGCCTGAGGGAGTGGCGTCCTTGGTGAATATGTATGTGGATGATGGCAAGACAGACAGACAGAGTCCTCACAACCTGTATGACATTCCCAGTCTTTACACGAAAGTCGTATTCCATGATACTTCATTATCTGTCTGATGTCCCTCTGTCCACATGACCCTCCCCACTGTCTACGTGTTACTCCCACTGTATGTACCTTATCTCCACTGTATAAGGTGCACGTACGGTCTATATGTCGTCGACACTGTCAAAACATATGTTGCCCCCACTGTCTATACTTCAACCACACTGTCTATATCTCGCCCCACTGACTATACGTCGTCGACTCATGCCTATAAGTCGTCCCCCACTGTCTATACGTCATCCCCCACTGTCTATACGTCGTCACACCACTGTTTACACATCGCACCCCACCTGTGCACACGTCGTCGTCAGTGTGTACATAACGTCCCCACCCACTGTGTGTATACGTCGCCACCTACGCATCAGAAGAATGTCCTTTCGATTGGGTGGCTGGGGTGGGGTGGGGTGGGGGTGTGGGGTGGGTGTCCTCCGGGCGGCGGAGGTTTGGGGGCCTACAAATCAATACGAGCCTGGAGTCGCACGTAGACCTCTCTCTCTCTCTCTCTCTCTCTCTCTCTCTCTCTCTCTCTCTCTCTCCCCAGACGACCTCTCTCTCTCTCCCAGGGCGTGCTAACAGGTGGTGGTGGTGATGTAGAGAGGGACAGGGGGAGGGTTAGGGGGTTGGGGGGTTGGGAGGCAGACGAGGAGGAGGAGGAGGAGTAGGGCTCCCTCCCTCTGGGGATGTAGAGGTCACTGGCGCTGTAGAGGCTCGGGAGATTACAGGAGTTCGTACTGTGAAAAATAGCTTGTAGATGTAGAGGGCGACTCGTACAGCAGGTATAACCTTGATGCTACAGCGGCCGGTCCTTACTGTAGACACCATTCGTGCTGTAGAAGACATTTGTGTCGAGGAAATCACAAGGGTTGTAAGGTCGCTCATCCTGCTGTAGAGGCTATTTCTGTATGTAGACGACACTCGTACAGCGGGATTCTACAGTGACGTAACGATCCTGTTGTTATGTTCACGGGCGTCTGTAGTTTCCACCGGTATTGTTGAGGTGCAGGTCTTGTAGAGCTACAGTGGCCTTGTAGAGCTGCAATGGTCTTGTAGAGGCTGTGAAGGCAAGTTGGGGGTCTCTTGGTTCTACGAAGTTGGTAAAACACACAAGGGTTTTATGTAAACCTTCTCCGCTGTAGATGCCCCAGGTGTTGTAGAAAAGTTCTGGTAGTTAATTAGTGTTGTAGACCATGGCGGTTGTGTTCCATAGGTTTGTGTCGTAGAGGATGGTGCTGGAGGTGTAGAAGGCTACAATGTCGAGGCTCACACTGGTGTTGTAGAGTTTGCCCTTGAAGTTGTAGTAGCTGTTGTTGTTGTTGCTGTTTTAGAAGGGTGGTTGTAGAGGCTGGTGGCGTTGTAGAGGGCACTACTGGCGTGCAGGCACGTGGGCGTCACGAAGGCCTCTGTGTAGCTGCAGAGATCTTGTAGCTGTAGACGACCCTGACGCTGTAGCTACAGTCGTCCAAGAGGCAGGAAAGGTCTCGGTAGCGAGGCTTATGTGACGTGACACGACCCCCAACGCCTCGTCCTCGAGAGAGAGAGAGAGAGAGAGAGAGAGAGAGAGAGAGAGAGAGAGAGAGAGAGAGAGAGAGAGAGAGAGAGAGAGAGAGAGTGTGTGTGGGGTGGTGAAGCATGGGGGGGGGGGGGGGGATGAGTGTTCGAGCGAGCGCGTGTAGTCAGTCAGTCGGGGGAATACCCACACATCACGCAGCGCAGGACCCAATTACTCCAGTCCCTCCCACGTCCTCCTCCACCCACACCTGACACCACCACGTTACTCATTCGCTTGAGGTACACATGAACGCCCCCCCCCCCCCCTCACTGACTCACATGCACCTTATAATATCATGCATAATACACTGGAGTTAAAGCCTCTATACACAACTAAGCCTCACAGACCTTTTCTGGGATTCCCCTTCATCGCTCCCTGTATACCATATCATTCCAAATCGTTCTATCCTATTTCTTTGCGAAACTCATAAAGAAAACCTGGGGTTGGAGGCTGGTCGTTTAAAACTGACATAATTCTCTGCATCACTTAATCGGCAAGAGGATTGCGTTAACAAAGGGATTCGTCACTAACTGATAAACTTTATCAGTGGTACTCGTATGTACGATAAACAAACCTCGAGAGGAAAATATACACCTAGAAACAGATTACGCATCATCAAACAACAGAACAATGAACCTACCAAAGGAGCAACGTAATCATGTAATTTGATATTTGGAACTGACGACAGTGACATATGAAGACACCAGGTGCCATGTCCACTCTCTCTCTTGACCTTCACACCGTCTATAAACAAATGACAATGTCTTCCTCTGATAGGCTGGTTGTATTGCTGTTTTGAACTTCACAACAGCTCCTCCTATCCTCCTCCTGTCTGTCTGTGGTGGTCCACCCTACTCATCACGAACACCTGTCCTATACATATGTGACTAACGATCCCTTCAGGTGTGTTCGATATGCCAAATGTGTCGTACGTCCGGTATGTCAGCTGTTCGCCGAGTCAGGTGTGTTAGAAGCTGTTGGGCGGAGCCATCTACGTTGTATGTATGGCGATCGTAGACGACATTTGGTATAAATGTAGGTTTACTCTCTAAGGCTCCAAACACGGCGGCCTAGGTTACGCGGCTGGAGAAAGAAAAAAATCGACACCACTGGAATTATTTAAGAGGCTTTTTCCTTTATACACTTTTAGAGTGTCTAAGGGTTATGGGAAAGGTCAAGTGAAATATTAATGAAGGACCTTCGTACCTCTGCAGACCCCACACTCAGTCCCACGACATCGCACCAGGAACGGACCAGCGTCCTTTTTTTAAGACTGGGCCTAAAACCCCCACACTTATGCTGTCGTCCCCCACACGTGTCCCCCACACTTAAGGAATGATGCATCAACCCAGGCAGGTGTTCCTCTTTAACAGTTAGAGGCAGTATGATTGCAGACACTTAAATGCTTGTCCAAAACAGATGAGATCAAGAGATGCTACAGTAATACTCGGATTTAGTGATCTGTGTTAACGTACTTTCCCTCGGGTATTTTACATTCACAGTTAAAATCCTCACGCCCCTTATCGTACCTTCTTCAATAAGTTTCTAAGTACTCATTCATTTATCGTTATGTTCTCATCTATTCCATTTTATACCACCATTAAATAATACATTTACTTTACAAATCTCTTAGTTACCAGTAGGATGGAGACTGACCGTTATATATATATATATATATATATATATATATATATATATATATATATATATATATATATATATGCTAACTCTAGTTCAGCTATCTAGCCTAGCCATACACCATTCTTGGATAGTAACTATGTGACTAAAATACCCAAAAGTTTAGCTTCATAATTTTTTTCATTATACATCTATTAAAATCTGACTATTAACAGTCATCAAAATGTTAACATGACGTAACATAAGAGTATTTTGTTTTTGAGATTCCCCTAGAAACGCCTTCTCTAAAAACGCCTTTATAAAAAATACAGACATTACATGGGGTCTAGAGTAAATTTCGTCTAACGTTATTTGTTGACTATAACGACTTGAAAAGCAATAAAATTACTTTCCCATTGATTTACATTTTAGACACTGAGGACCGATTTCTATAAAGTTACATAATACACGAACGATGAGAATCTAGGACATTTTGCTTTACACCTGTTGTAGGAAAGAGAAATTTAACGTAGACGAATTTGGAATTTGAAAGACCAGATGACGAAGCTTTTAATGGGACTAAGTTGACAATAAGTGGCTCGAAATGATCAATATTGGAGTAATGTACATCTTTATGCGTGTACCTGACTTAATCCCTATTCAACAGTCAATGCCTCTTTTTACAGCTACATTCATTCAATTACTATGTTCTTTCTTCATCATTTAACATTTCAGCAACATTTCATCGGTTGTCTTCCTCTAAATCATTTAGAAAAAAAAAAAAACTAAAACTCTACTGCAGCTTTGGAAGTGACTCTAAATGGCGTAATTCATTATTGAGTTAGATGGTTAGAAAGTGAAATGTTTACGATACAAGCGAGGAAACTCACATACTGATTCTTGCAGGCATGAAATTCCGACTTCACATGCAGCGAACGCATCCTAACGCCAACATCAAGCAAGATATAATGCAGAAAACTGTCATTCTATCTCATTTTGCACAGTAAACCGTGGAGGGATGACCACGAACTCAGCGCCATCTAAAGGAGTGCGGGACTACGAGCCACGATTATAGAAAATGGACAAATTCACATTTTAAGAAAACAATAATTTTAAGAGTAACTTTAGAGCGTAGAGTATCTTGTACGGTATTACGGACTCTGATCTGTTATCATCCTGTAAAAGGGTTGGAATTCAGTCTTATTACTGCTTACACAACATATATGAATATAGAGTCCTAGAATGATTCAATTCATTATACTATATTATGGACCTACCACCTTCTTAGTGGATAAATTACACAATCTCCCACATTATATCTGTCGCCTTTTACACAACTTTTTTCTCTTCTAATTTATAAAAAAAAATCTCGAATCTGAGCTTATAACGAATACATTTAATAACAAAGAAATAATTTAATTAATAATTAGTCGCCGGTCTCATAATAAACATACTTCCACAGAGCAGCTCTAATTAATTTTATCAGAATTTACCTAAAACTAGTTAACATTATATCACTCAAAAAATACTTAATATCAGTTATTAAATCGCTAAAAAGTACAAAGTTATCTGATACACAATTACCAATTCTTGTCACAGTAATGTAAAAAAGTAAGTAATACGTTAAAAAAAAACATAATGACGAGATCTTTACCTAACCTACCCACAGCAGACGAGATTAATTGCTCATTATTCTAGTCGAAACATAAGTCAAACTCATGAACCACCTGCTCCACTAAACACGGCTATAAACAGACGACACAGCAAGACGGCCATTATGAGCCAGTATGAGTCCCAGAGTGAACAACCAGCTCCCCTCTTCTACTGAAACAACATACCTAGCCACGTTTACAAAGGCCCTTTCTCTCTTTTTAACAGTTTTAAGAACTTACTAAAGCGAGAGAGAAAAAAATATGGATCGCAAGGAGTTAGCAAACGATGCAAAATACATGTACGTAATACGTAACGATAAATAAAAATTTTGTGGGATTTTAAAACAAAAAGGATTTCAGGTCCAGGGCAGCGACCCCAACCAGACCAACTACAACCCATCTCATCGGGTCCACAACAAGAGGTTATTCCCCAGCAGGAAACTACCATGATGCTATACTTATACTGCCATTTCAGTTGCTTAGATGGATGGAGATTTTATGGACTCTTTTGATATTCTACAAATATAAATATATTCCAATGTGGTGCAATGGCGTAATAACGAGTATTTTATACTCTTACCCAATTTCCTTTTAACACATAAATACTATAATATAAACAAACCCATAAACCAATTTTGTTTGTAAGACTTACCTCAACCTAAATTAATCAGCTGATATTAATCTTACTAATTGCTTTTACGAAAAGAATCAATTTCTACCCACATTTCAACAATTACAAACATCATCTACTTATGCATAAGTATTTTTCAAAAAGCTAACACTATCAAATAAAATATCTGAAAAGGATATCCCTATACACCAAAAACAGGACAGATTTTGAAAAAAAATATATACACTGTAGCTTACCTTAATTGAAGCCATGTTGAAATCCTTGAAGAAACTCTTCGTTGTTTCTCATAACTCACACACTGTCTGCTCTCTCTACATATCGCATGTCACTCTTGAGTTATCCATACATATATATACACATCAAATGTATGAAGTTTTTGAACACAAATACATTTTCTAAAGGAATTTCGTGCGAACACGCCGCGTGGTGACTCACCTCATGCAACAACACGTGCACCTCTGAGGCGAAGCCACACCTCCTTCAGCTCTCGACCAATAAGGCTTGCTGATCCATCCAAGATGGCTGACTGATGTTTACATCAAGAACCAATCACGGCTCAGGAATCATAATGCAGAGATGGAAACTGTTTCAAAATCATGAAAGTAAATCTTAATTACATAACGTTTCGCGCGGCTTCTAAGTTGCACCCAAGAGCCGATGTTAAGAACCCCATCCGACAACCGCGGCCATTAAATGAAGGAACAATGAACACTTTTTCCACCCCCGTGTACACTGCATATCTTACATGGTGGCCAAAATTGACGGGCGGGGGGAATGCTGGTGCCCCACCTCCCAATATTGTATTTCAAATTCTAATTGATGGAAGAGAAGAAGGGGAGCCAAGTCAGGAGTGTTTTTCTTCCTGTAAGGCTTGAGCTGGGGGTGTATGTATGTGTTGGAGTGGAAATGAGCAAGACTGTGGGAGGTACTGACAGGTTGACTGAACCAGGGTGTATGTGTAGAGGTTTGGGCAGAAATCACAGGAAATTTTATGTCAGAGGTTAACATAATGCGGACCAAGTCTAGAGGATTACCTATCATATTCCATCTCAAAACTTCTAATTTATGGTCTCGAACACAAACACCAACAGAAAGTTTCACATTTCTTTGTAATATTCTTTACAATGCTTGCAAATAACACATTAATACTTCCAGAGAAAAAAGAAATATTTAAAAACATCAGTGTGCAGTTTAACTGTGAGTCTTTATTAGCACCGAACTGAATGCTTGTGTTCTTCACATTTAGTGCAATTTTTAGAAAATAGAATAAGAATTAAGGTTAATGATTTGAAGCTTTATATTTCATTCACGACATCATTTGCGATGAAATTGGTTATGTTTATGAGGGCAAATGTGGTTTGTGTTGGAATGGGTCATCCACATGTAAGATATGAAAAGAATGAAAAAACTCACATAGCCTTACCTAAATGGCGAAATGCCAGTAGAAATTCCCAATACCTTATATTCGTCACCTGCTGAGCATCACGTTTTCTTCTGATTGCTTACATTTGGCACCAAATTGGCTGTTCATGGCGAAGTGTTTGACTGGCGTATTTTGCCTAAAATATTGATGATTAAGATATATCATGACTGCTTAGGAGGTTAACTATGGTTTCATAGGGTTAATTCTTTTTACATGTATCATCTTTTAGATTGATTAACTATACAGTCTTCCTCATATACTACTAATGCCATACTCTACAATATATCATTCTTCTGGTATTTTGTAATTACCTTGATGATAATAGTGATACGTAATTAAACTAGACAGTTAACGAATAACTTACAGTTAGATTTTTCTGGGAAAAACCGGGAAGATCATAGTTTCGCTCCACACTGAAGCTGGCTTTGGGAAATGGCAATTAATATTTAATGGCGGTTACTTCAGTGACGTAGTCTGGGAGCTGGATCCATTCATTGACCAATCGCACTGAGTAATAAATAATTTTGTTGATCTAACTGGGGACCCTTCTATGATGAGCTTGAACTTTTTTCTTTTTTTTTTGACTTCGTGGCCCACTGATAGAAGAGTTGACAGATTTTTTTCTTGTAGAAATACCTTCACTACCATTCTAAATCTCGAAGTCTTTGATGAAGTAACCCACCTTCACGTTACAACGTCTCAAGTATTCATGGTATGATAAACCTCTGCATGACTCAATCAGATGAGTTGTACTTTGACACGAATATCATTCTGCTTCATCAAACATCAATTGATGACCTTATCACTGAAAGGGTTAAAATGTAGATATAAGACTTAGCAGTGTATATGGTTATGGATTTTATGATCCTCTATGATAAATGTACATTGAATAAAAACCGAGTACACTTTGTCTCTTTATTGTCGTTTTATTGTCCAAGGCTGACTAGTAAATACTAAACAAAATTATTCTCTTTACAAAAGTTAGCATGAATTTCTCTGAAACTTGCTTAAATATAATAATATAGCAGTGACATAAATTTTCCCCAATTATAAACCAAGAGAAACAGAGAAACAATTGTTTCTGTAAGAACTGCCCTAAACAATGCTAAGGTGATTATAAATTTACACACAATGTATTCATGTTCCTAGTGATTTAATGGACTTAAAAATTTGGATTTATCCCTAATATGTTTCCTTTAGTTGTGTAGCTATGAAAACTGAGTTTTATAGGGCTAATATCTCCATAATCCAAGAAAAAATACAAAGAGCATTTTCATATAAAGAAGGAATCTCAGTATTGTGTGAATCACTTCTGATCTAGTCTGTAACTATACATACGCACCAATTCTAAGACTGCAATCCTTGTGGTTTTAATGAAGCCAGTTCAGCATCATAGGTCTGAATAGTGCCTTGTCTGTTGTTAGTGAGAAACATAGGTATCATTGAAACGTTTGAAACAAGTTGGAGCATATATATTAGAGTTCTTCACATATATAAAGAACATTTCTTACATGTGAACATCTGGTAAAATCTCACTACTGATGTTCCTAAGTTTAAAAATATATTACAATGAGGCTGTGTGTTAAACTGACAAATGAAGAGTGAAGATCAACAGACATTTTTTTTGGCAACAATGGGTAAGCCCCACCTGGTATCACAGAACTGGACTTTTCTACTGCTGAATCTGCTTATGTAACTGTATCTAAACTATAAAAGTCGATATATAAAGAAGTAACTGACTAGACTGATGAAACTTGGATGTGTCAACGACTGTCTGTCTATAGAATTCTTTTGAACAACTTTACTACAACAATGCCTATGATATAGACCTCTATAGCAAATTAAGCTAATTAAACATTATACACCAATAATCTTTCTGACAGGGTTGTTACTCACTGCTAATGATGCATATAATACAAAATATAATAACAGGGCTTCTTGACTAACCAGAACGTATTCTATGTCACCGCAGCCAAACCTTGCCTTAAAGCCTCAGTCAAGAGTTAAGATGCACTATGATTCCCTGCAGAGAGAAAAAAAAAATCCAAATAACTATATCTCGGTATGTACAGTCTCACCACAATTATATTTCCCTCCTTAAAGTTAATGTTAGGTTTATGTACATGGCCATGTGGTATTCCTAGGACCATCACATGAACAGACACACAAGCACTCTTAAACACATGCACTGCACCCATACATTGCACATACCCATACATGCACATACTAGTCTGACATGCATGGTGACTACAATACAATAGTCCTCCTTTGAATGATCGAGGCACTTTAGGGGGGACTTGAGCGAACACGAGACCACGATTCAGACATAGAAAATGGACTGCGGCTCGTAGAAAAGAATCATTCTATTAGGAAGAGACTTCCAGAATCTGTACAGAGGGGAGGTTGTTGAGGAGATAACATAATTCTGCTGGGCGATGGTTGAGCAGATATTTAGAAAGGTTCATTCACTGCCCTGACAGCTCCATTACCAAAATATACTCTACACAACAATTTCATAACTTGTCAATGCAATGATAAAATGTGAAGAGAAATCTAATACAGATTATGAATGTCATTTCACATACAAACCAGTATTTATATTGCTTACGTACCCTAAGTTTTTATATACTTGTAACGCCATTAACAAAGAATATACATAGACCATACAAGACTTTTAGAGTACATTTACATACACTATATATAAATATATATATATATATATATATATATATATATATATATATATATATATATATATTCATATATTTATATATATTGTGTTTTACAGATGTTTACATTTTTACAGCTTAATAATTCTCCAGAAATTTAAGGAAATGTGTATGTTGAATCAGTGTAGGCCATTCTCCATTAATCATTTTGTCACAACTCTTGCTTCATACACTTAAAAAAAAATGAATTGTACTGTATAATAAAAGATATAAAGGAATTGTGTGTGCATCACACAATACATTGTTAGTAAAATTTAGATATAATTTTACAAAACTCTGAATTACTCAAATCATGAGAGAGATGTTACATGAAAAGATTGTGTTTTATGTGCCTGATGCTCATTTGCTGCAATGGTAAGTGTAACTCTACATATAAAATATTTCTAGTGAATAATTGTTTTAACAGAGTTGATGGGCAGTGAGATATTGCTTATTTCTCTGAAAGAGGGGGATATAATGTGACAGGTTTAACAAACTCATGATTATACTTATGCTCTGGTATCTTGATGTTTGAGTTTCATTTTCCTCTGAGTTTTTGTGCATAATCAGAGCTAATTAATTATTGTGTGATACAATGCTGTAGACATAGTAGTATTATGTGAACATGGCATCATTTATGAAACAAAATTGCGTTTACATGTAAATTGGCATTGCATCTTGTGATTGATAATCCCTCCCTTATTAACAAAGAAAAGGGTGTCTGTAAAGGGTATTTTACATTCAAGGGTTTACAGGGACATTCATAGTTGGCTGAAGGATTTGAAAACTGTTCAAATCTAGTTTAGCCCTTAAAATGTAATGTACATCATCTGTCAGCACATGATCAACTTTGACACATATCACGTGAGACATACTTGGTCACTATTTTAAATTGCATAAAATCATTTATTTCAGCTCTTCACCACAACAAAACAAAGGTAGATAAAGGATTTTTTTTTCATTTTTCATTCTTCTTTTTGTCATGCCATGGGAAAACAAAGGAACTATAAATTCAGGATTAATTTTTCTATTTTTCTTACTTCTGAATGAATATCCTGATTTTAAGATATCCCTGGGGATAGGGGAGAAAGAATACTTCCCACATATTCTCTGCGTGTTGTAGAAGGAGACTAAAAGGAGAGGGAGCGGGAGGCTGAAAATCCTCCCCTCCTGTTGTTAATTTTCAAAAAGAAGGAACAGAGAAGGGGAACAAGTGAGGATATTCCTTCTAAGCCTCAGTCCTCTGCTCTTAACACTACCTCATTAATGCAGGAAATGGCGAATATGTATGAAAAAAGAAATATACAATAGAGTTTTTCTACTCATGTTTTTCACACATACAGTAGTAAGCAGGTTTTCTGATACCTGCAGTTTAAATGTTAATGTATTTCTATCATTTTGGCTTATTTTGGAAAGTGCTTCAAGACATTCACCTGGTTAATCATCTCAATCTGAATAAAAATACTGAAACAGAAGTGCTATCAACTGGCAAATGTGAAGTTCATGATACCATGAAATATACATTATATTAGCCCTGGGGCAGTTTATGGGGACCTACTTGTCTATGTGTACTGTTAAACTTTTGTTTGGCCATTGTAATGAACAATGAAATAGATGCAACAGACACAAAAATTTTATTCCTCTTTTTCACAGGTTGTAAAGAGGCTTTTGTTTCATGATAGCCAACAGGCTTTTGTAATTTTGTTATATTTTTGTACTTACTTAACATTGGGTAAGAGAAGCACCAGTTTCTACTGGTTACTTGAAAAAGGGGGACAAGCATTTGTGATTACAGAGAGGGACATTCACCATTATTAGTCTATCTTTCCATACATGTTAAAACATAGTCTAATCATTATTTTCTGATTACAAATAAGTTTGCAAACAAGTACCTAGAATTACTTGAAGCTATCATCAGAAGAAAACGTTTTCAGATGAGAAGCATTATAGCCTGATCAACAAGAATTACATATAATGAAGAAATTACTGCAGCTGTGATCAAAATGATGCATATATAGTATGTTTTCTTTGTTTCATACAATGAAAGACTCTCAGACCTAAAAATGGTGATTTATATCTGTAAATTGTTTGCAGATATGTAATAGAGTTATATGAAAATAATCTTCAATTCTTAAAAGCAGTTGAACTGCAACTGTAATGTAATTATATGAAGTTTTGCTTAACTGTTTATCTGTCCTTATCAATTCTTATCCTCTTATTGAACATCAGTAGTTAAAATAATGTGTTATACTATGAGACATGACTGATTCTTTAGTTATCTGTGGGCCCTTTTGAATACACTGAACACATCTAAAAATAAATTCACATAGCAAGTGCCAAGTGAGAATAGGTAATTCAGTTATCATTGTCTTACAAACTGTCTCTACAGGTGACAGAGATGATAAGCAGACTTAAGATTTCTATGTTAAAATTATCATTTTAATTAGAAAGATAATCTGTTTTATATGCAGCATTACACTTACAACCATATTATTCATCAAAAAATACATGAATATTTATGACTTGTACTTTAAGTAAGTCTGTTCCACCATCTTTCAACATATCCATTACCCTATATGATGCAGTGCATACTCATGCGAAAATCATAAAATTTTCTAGAGGTGCTTTTAGAAAAACAATGATTTCCATGTTTAAGTTCTAAATCTAAAAACAAAAAATTCCAAAAATACAAATACAGCTTGTATGAAGGCTTGTTTACATTTTGGTAGGAAATGACTTTTGCATATTTGAAATGATTAGGAGCTGAACGTTTCACTGAACAGCAAAGTGTAACATCGAGCTTCTTAAGTGTCATAGGTTTAAAACACAGCAAAGCATAGCTAGCTTTCTTTACAAGCCTTTGGTCATACATCAAGTAGGTGTAGGAAAAAATTGAATCATGGTTTCGGATAAACACAAATTTGGAGTGGTATAACCTAAATATCTACATTACATCTGGAAAGATTAAACAGGACTGTTATTTCAAATTGTAACTTAATAATATTTGGTGTATTTATTTCATCTTTTTTAATAAGCTGGGTATCCCACTTCTGATATAGAGCTTTGTTATCTCAGAATAGTCTTCATTTTATGCCCTATCTAACCATCCATGTCAGAATCTTAGACATCACAATACAGAAAAAATCTAATTTACTGTAAAAAGATGCCCTTACGCTTTACTGTGTTGAAAACCCACTCCACAAATAAAATTTACAAGTCTTGTTGCTGATTTCAAAACCTATACAAGTAAAATCTAAGAATGTAGCTAGTGATTGATGGTAACTAGAACACTTGAGGTTGGAGCAAGCACCAATACCAGGCCAAAAGAATATCATGCCTGTTGTGTAAAAGGAAAATCCAAGTGTAATGAGATTAGTCACTGCAAATGCAAAATAAGGAAAGGAGATGAATAATAAAGGAAGAAATTGGAGATTAAAATGAAGATGAAAAATATTATATATAACAAAATGAAAGTTTAACAAAGTTGAAGGTGAAGATACTGAACAGGATAGCAGATAAGAGGGATATAACTACAAGAAGTGAAGCATGGATGAAATAGATGAAAAATGAAAATATGTCATTATGGAAAAACAAGCATCTTTAGGATTATATGTCAATGACTGGTGAGGGGGAAGTTAAATGACATTTCATAATGCCAACTGCTACTGAATGGCATGATCCCTCCCTTACTGCAAGGAGTTAGGTTGTCTTGGGCCTCTAACATAATGAGTGACCAACCCTGAGCATATCATAGCAATCATCTCCGAGTAAATTCGGTGCCCAAAATCAAATTAGGGTCTTTGAGCTGTGTTTGCTGAGCACTACCTGCAACCCCATTCTAAGTAAATGTGGATCACTTCATTCTAGTGGACTGTAATGAGGGTGCTGTAGCTGCCGTATGGGAAATTAACCTCATATGGAGTACACAGCATTCCCCTACAGAAGGAGGTTCTGAGGTGCTTTTCAAAGTATACCTTGGTACAGATGATAATGGTTATTCAAAGTATACTTTGGTATAAAGGTATTTTGGTATAAAGGAATGAAATGACAGAGTTATGAAAAATTTAACAAATCATCATCAAAACAAGTATTTTGTCTAATTTTGTTGGTGTAGTTTTGGAATACATGGAAATTTACAAGTCACTGAGATTATTTCAGTACTCATCACATGAAAAAAAATGTTTGTCACTTTTTATAAAAACTAAATATATTTCAGTATATATTTTGGTCACATTAAACTATTCCATTTATGTTATCACCCACATAGCTCTACTTTTTGTCACTGGTGATGAATGCCTAGTGTTTCCAAAGGTTTGGCCATAAATTCCATGTCACTGATTAGCATCCTGAAATCTGTGTCCATAGATAAAATGATGAGGAACTGCTTTGTCGTTATTGTTGATACATACCTTTTAGGCATAATGTTCTTTTAACTTCACATGACTAGCAACAATAAAAAGAACTGCCTTTCAAGCAATTACCACACCACTGGCATCAGTAATCTTATAAAAAATCATGACATTTGTCACTCATAACACTACAGTTAACAGAGAAATAACCCTGAAATGGATTTTGAGTAATTCACAACACTAATCACTGCAAAATTCTCCATAAAACTTATTTCACATAACTGGCAAGACTGTAGTCAGCAAAACCACCACTGAAGCTTGTCACATCACTGGCAGTACTGATGTTGGCTAACATTACTGAGAACGCTATCATGAAAACATCCCCAGATAACTGTCTCCTCTTGGGGGGAATTACAGCTCCTGGGATGACTAGAAGTTCATATAGCTTCAACTGGGGGCTAAGAGTGATGAGAAGACGAGCACCATGAAGGCCAGGAAGTAGACATAGGTTTGTGGGTAGTGTGAATGGGCATGGCTGCTGTAATAGGAGAGGATGGGGCAGTTGGGACACTGGTATGATCCGCACACCTGGCATATGTCCAATGTTACTGATGACATGTCCAGCAGCTCAACTGCATACAACTCTGTTGGAAAAGTGATGCAGTATTACCAAAGGTGGGATTTTTAAACACAAAAGTAAATGAATAAGCAAGAGTAAAAAAATACTGTTAAGCTTACACAATATGCTCATCCTGTTTGCATAAACTGATACCTTTACACCAGTATCAAATCTGTTGCTTGCAAGTTAAGAAATGCGGTAGTAAGATTAAATCATGAATTTTGATGATCTGTTATCTTTGTCATGAAGAGGAGGGTAATCATATCACAAAAGGACCTGTGATGCAGGAAAAACATTGCTTAAACAAGAGATATCTTCTAAATGGTCAAATCAACTGGAAGTGAAGGAATAAATCCAATCACAGTGCTTTCTTGTTCATTCTGTTGCTTACAGTCCTATGGCAGATAGTAACTTAACCTAAGACTACTTTGCAAACCTAACTTTCACTTTTAGGTATTTAAGTATGTGTGCATTTTAGTTCTTTGATTGATATGTGAAGGGGTCACATTCACTATCATTTATGAAATATGCTGGAACAAAAGATTATGACAGTTTTGCAAGACAGATGATCCCATTTGCATTAGCCTTGTAGCAGTTCATAAAAAAAAGAAACAGAATCTGTTGCAAAGACCTTTCAAGCAATATGCATAAATAATTCTAAACACAAGTAATAATTGCAAGACTGTGAGGATAGGAGGAAAGACTTCTCTTACTGTAGGTATGTAAATACTGAGCTAACAGATCCCTTTTGCATTCTGAAATATCATTCCCTTAGAAAAATCTGAAATAGAATCCATGCCTACAGCAACACTGACCTGGGGAATAATATTCATACACTTTCACTGGCAAGACTTTAGTCAGGTTGGCAACAGGGAACCATCGCTCCACTGAGAATTTGACGCAGGTGTCTGTACCACCCAGCTGGAAATAAGAAATAAGAGTAAGGCAGCAGTGCAAAGCATATATGTATGTATTCAGTGTGAGTAAAACTAATTTACTGCAATAGATTTTTTCAATACCTTCTCACGTTTTCCTGCCTTTGTGAGGTAGCAGGTCTTACATTAAATCCATTGTAGGAGCTGGTCAGAACATGCTTAAAGGATCATTGAAACCAGGCTTAGGCATGGGGATATCAAGTATGTGGTTTGTTGATTTGGTTGAAGTTGCCATAGTTGGATCTGTATAACGTTTTGATGCCTTCTTAAGCAGTTCTTGTAGCATCACTTGCATCAAGTAATTAGTGACATTAGCAACTCAGAGCAAAAAAAATGTTGGGTGAAGAAAACATTATGGATAATGCCTGGACAATAAAGCACCAAATTTCACAAACATGAACACCATTCCACTGAGCACCATCACCCTTGCAATTATAGCAATATAGTTTGCCGAATTTCAAAATGCTGTACTGGAGATGTTAGAGTGTATATGGTCTACAATATACGCCAAAGTAATGAGATTATGAGGAAGTGATTTGAATCTAGAATTCAATATCTCCCTTTCTCTTACCTTTTCAAAAAAGAAGGTAACTTTCCTTTGCTGGAAATCAGCTCTTCGGAGAGTGGGTACAGCACGTGAGGCAACATACTGCTGCAGTGCTGTTTTCAATGCTCCATAACCTGTTGGTACTGTTACTTCGAGTACAGAGATCCCAGATGTGTCACTTGCCTCCTTGAACAGCCACTGTACACATGTGGTGAATGTTAATGCGGATCCATTATGTCCATGCCAGGTAGCACTTGTCCGGAGTCGGAATGCTGGTGTGGGTGGTGAAGCCAGATGGTGAGGCTCGGCAACATGGTACTTGGAAGTAAGTTGGAGTACTGCTGCACCTCGGCCTTTACCCTGTACTCTTACACTACCCCACCGACCATCCACCTGATTAAATAAGTTTAGCTTTCATACAGTTACATACACATATGAATTAGTGCTAATACTGACTGGATCTAAAATAATAACTAAACAAAATATGTAAGCAGCACAAACACAGTGAAAAAATGGAAATAAAAGGATATCAGAGTACAATGATTGTGAAACTTAACTCATACCTAACACAGTTAATGCTGAGCTATATAATAAAGATGCTGCATAAGGATAGAAGTTCTAACTGAGGCCAGGCACTGAATGAAATGGAAATAAAAAAAGGTTTTGAGCGAGTAGAAACTTTGCATTTTAACCCTTTAACATGTACAAATGAAAATCTTTGTTACAAGATCAACATCGACAAACAAAGATCCCTGCATGAAGCATTCCTGCCACAATTGAAAGGATATATTCTGGGTTGGAATAAAGCAAGGGATATGTATGGATGTTGAATGCTTCCACAGGACATCACTCTCAGTTAACCTGTAGACATGACACAGGAGGGAAATTGAGAGTTCATGTTGGTATTTCCACATTTGCCAATTTCTGCTGATATATATACAAAATCTGTATAAATGTTACTGATACAGTTACTTATGAAGTATATTTATTAACTGTTCGTTTAGGATAAGAATGTATAGGAAAGGGACAAACTGTGTGGATGTTAGAGGGTCAAAAGAGGACAGATCATAGTTGTTAAGGAAGATCCAAAGTTTGGCTGTAAGGTAAAAGAACCAGATATCGCAGATGCTCACTGTCAAGTCCTCAATGGCTAGAGAGTAATTATGCTAGACATACCCTGCATCAGCTAGGATTAACCATCACCTCATTTGGAACAGCAGAGTTCATAATCACCAATATTGTTCACAATCAACAAATCCTTATTACCAACAAAGTCTTGTTACAATGAAACAGTGGTTTGTATCTTTGACTATAGAACAACTCAAGTTTATACTGACCTGGTGCGTCTGTAGGTGAAGGAAGTTGTCTGGGGTAATGTAGAAGGTTCTTGCTTGGGTGTGGTCATGCAAGGGCTCTACCGTTACTGTTAGCTGAGTGTCACGTGCTCGGCCCTCCCGCTGGGAATATTCATAAAGTGCCTCCCATGCTGCTAGTGTGTCCTGCAAGGAAAGATATCTTAAAGGAAAGGGTCTTGGGCTATGCTGGTTCACATGAATTCTCCCATCTTTCCATGATATTTAGATAATATATTGAATGAAATACATAAAACTAATGCTTGATATATGGACAACATTAAACAAAATACATTTCATATCCATTCTAAATACAGTATGCTTACTACAAAGTAATTAAAGTGCATGCTTGAAAAACAAAATACACTTGAACCTAAATACACTAATATAATATCTACTGTCCATCCACTTTGTTGATCCAGCCCATTCATAGAACACTCTTGCACTATAAAACTATTTCTTTATATCCTTATTTACAAGGTTCTTATCTAATTCTATCTTATATCCCCTGATTTCTATATCATCCAGAGAACTGTCCACTGTCCATTTTGTTGATCGTTGATCTTTAAAAACTTAAAGGTTATGATTAGTTGATCCCTCATTCTCTTTTCTATCAAGGCAGGAAAAGTCCCAGCCTGTGGATGTGGCTGATGTCTTAAATGTTGTGATAGCCTTACAAAAGGGGTTATAGGAAAGGATGAATAAGTGCGAAGCTAACATGCAGCCCCTTTCTGAACTTTCATTTGCCTAATCATGACTTTACTTATCTGTTGACACCATACTCATATGTAAAACTCCGACATAATAAATGAACGTTTAACTGTACCTCGTATGAAATTATTTTTGAGTGAAATCTGCAATCATCTTATGTAAACAAATTTGTGATACTGAGCAAACCCATACTCCTGTATCAAATTACATTTAATTCTATGCATCAGCTTTGGGAAAGACTTCATACAGATTTATCTGTGGTGTGGTGAAACTTGAAACTTCATGTATGAAACTTACTTGTGTTGACATCCAACCTCCATCATGAGAGCGCTGAGAATGCAGCCACCTTACAATGCTTGGGGTCATGATTTCCCCTCGAAGGGAGTACAGCCTGAGGGCATAGGCAGTGGCTGCCACATTGCCTGCATCATGTCGATGAGGGCGGCGGGGCTGAAGGTGAGGACGCTGAGACTCAACACGGTAGGAAGGTAGTGGTACCAAGTCTTCACCCCAGTAGACATACTTCACTGTTGGCAAAGACATAGCATGTTTAAGCTTTGCTTGCAATACCTTTAGGAGACTTTAATGAATGCAAAAGAGGTTGAGCATATCTTAAGAAAGGAAATGACACAGAAAGCTCTTATAAAAAGAGTGATTGAAGATGCCATAAATACTATAAAAGAGATGCAAGAATAAATAAATATATAAATGAAGAGATCAAAAACTGATAATTCATCTGATGATGTTACGTACTCATATAAACTGTCTGTATGTGGTTATGCCATGAGAGAACAGTCACCTTTAGCAAGGTTGTATCACTAAAATACAATCTTGAAGAGCATTTCACTGCAAAGGAGTCCATCTTTTCCCTGCTACTGATTGTTGGGCAGCCTTTAAGCCATAAGAGCCCATGGGGAAGGGGTCCTAAGGTTATTCAAAAATAAAAATAATAATAATCTTTTCACAACACAATTCATTACATGCATAAGTGAGTAATTCAAAAGTTGCCAAGTGCAATGTATTATGCCAGCACTACACATTTTTCAGTACCAACGTCCCTTACAACCACAGCCTCTTTGTACTAAACAGTCCTTCAGTAACAAAGCGTTTCTTGGCCTATAAATTCCTTCAGGAACAAGGTATTCCCTATTCTACATAGTCACCAGAACCACTTAAGCTCTTTCGTGGTAAAGTGTCCCAGTACTACACAGTCCTCCAGCAGTTTATCAGATCTGTATAATACCACACATTCCTTATATGCCATGCAGTCCTCTGGTGCCACAGTTCTCTAAACCCTATGGTATGCCATCACTATTCACCTTTTAATCTCGTTTAGCTCCTGAAAACACTTTAGTCCCAAGTACCACGCAGTCTTTGAGAATCACATGCTCCCTTCAGTATCAGACAGTCCACAGTATCCCTACAGTGCTACACATTCCACAATACAGAATACTGCCATACATTCCCTACTATCATTTTTCAATCTTTCAATGCCATTCAGCACCACACAGTCTTCGTACCATCTAAATACAACGGATGCCATTAGAAGTGGTGCTAAAGTCTCAGAGTATTCTGGAATCCCGTATGCTATCACATAATTTCTATAGGCATGCAGCAACTTACCTTCCTGGCGAGCATTAAGGGTGAGGAACTCAAAAGCAGTATCAGCATGGGCAGAGTTTGAGAGGTGGAGTGCCAGAGCCACTAAGGACACCTCTAGAGGACGTGAAACCTGGCCAACCAAGGACAGATTCTCCTCTAGCCAGCGTGCTCCTCGTGCAATGGCTGCTAGTATGTGTTCATCCAAGGGCTGTAAAGAGCACAGGAATGATCACACTAATACTGATAATAAATGAATAATTCATTTGTTATTATGAGATCAAATATGTACATAATTAGTAACATATAATAACATCAGTGGAATTACTGCCATTCATCTGTGTTTGAAATCTAGATGGAGAATTAATGCAAACCTAAACATAACACATCATTATTGGAAAGCACAGAAAAAACAGAGGTGGCATAAATAGTCCTATGCCACTGTCACCAACCAGCCTCAACAGTCATTGCTATTCATCCTACAATGCTACCACTTTCATTACCTTGGAAGCTATTTGGGAAAGGGAAGGGGAGACTGAGTCCCTAAACTTAACCCTGAGATAAATCACAAGCATACCAGTAATTGAATTGGAATTATTCTTACCCATCACACACCAGAATCACTACACTAATATCACCATCATAATCCACGTTACACCACCACAAGTCATCCTACACCACTACTACTGTCCTATACCACTGCTAATGTTAAACTTACACTGTCATCTCCATTCAGCCTACAATCCCACCATTGTCCATTTTACACCATTATCAATACTACACTATCATCAACCAGCTCTCCTACTTACTGAGGGCAGTTCCTTGAGTGCCACAAGGCTGAGCATGGTGTGGGCAGTAGAGGAGAGGTTGAGGGCATGTGTGGTCTCACCAGTGAGGGAGTACGGGGATGGCACTAGCTTTCTGTCACCTACTTCACCACTAGGTTCCCACCATGCTCCATGTGATGCCTGCTGTGCCAACAGAAACCTGAACATAACACACCATTAATGAACAGCACAGAAAAATAAACAAGTGATATACATACATGTTGTCATCATCATTTTGCAACACAGCATTAAAGGTCAGATGGGAGAAAGATGGCACATGCATTTTCAGTGATTAAACAAATGAATACAATCATGGAAACAACTAGAATGCTCAGTAGATGGGTCAAGTCCATGCCAAATGAGATGAGTGTGGCTATGATGCAAGATATGTGCACTACCCATGGAGATGTGCAAGATATGATCTTCACACAGTTGCAACCTTTATTTCATATTACACAAAATGGAGATGTGAGGTAACAGTTTAATAGCTGTGTCACTGCCACCCTACATCTTTCATACCTCACCACATTTCCCTTAGCAAAACAGCAAACGAATTATGACTCACTTGCACATATCAAAACTCTAGTCTCTAGTTGTCATGTATAATGCACTGAAAACAGAGCATAACACCCATAGCCAAGCCCCACTACTTTACCAACACTGATTCAGCCTACTGACAAAATATGGTCCCCAAATACTACATCGGTCAAATCAATTCTATACAATGATAATTCCTTACCCTTCTAAAATTTTAGGTTTTGATAATCCAAAGCCTTCTTCATTCCATCCTTCAATCACCTCAGTCCTCTCTTTTCCCTTGCTTTTTCTTCACTCATACTGTCCGTATGCCTGAATCATTTCAGCACATCCTGGCCAGTCCTCTCACTCAGACTGTGCTTACTACCATAATTCTCTGACACTGTTATTCCCAACAAAATCAGTCTCTCACACTACATTTCATCTTCAGACATTTCATTTCTATGAAATCCATCACTTTCCTGCACTCTGCATTCATGGCCCACAACATGTTGATGCAACATTACAGGAGTAATATACTTTCAAACATAACTATCTTTGTCTTTACAGACACTAATATCCTCTTCCATATGCTCCTTAATGCACCCATGACCTCAACTCCTTTTCTGTCCTAATACTCACTTCATCCCTTCTGTATTAACCCTTATGTACTAAAAACACTCCATTTCTTCCCCATTACAATTCATCTTCAAACTATCCTGTTTCTCACATCCCCACTGCTGCACTTTATGAGATCTCTTCGTACCTGTCCAACTTATGTCACCCAATACGATAAGCATCTCCTCAGCATTATTTTCTAATTAAACCTCTTAAGGGCTTCCTCTTCAATGTTGATAAATGTACAGTAGCTAGCTAACATTCCTTGCTTTAAAACTATAACTGCCATCTGCACATTGCAAATCTAATATCTATACATACGGAAACACATTTTGAAATGATATAGGGTCAAATATGTTTGTACTCAGTGCTACTGCGCCTTAAGATTTAATATCAGAACAACTCAGTTCATTGGCAGAGAGTTTTCCTGTAGACCCACATGCATAACCGAAAGTACCATGACTACTCCTCCTCTAAAGTGAGCAACAGATTAATATTGTTAGCATACTTTCTATTACAGTATAGTAAACATTAGAATTCGTCAAGTATGCTAATGATTTCCAGCCATAATCACTATCTTTAACAATACAGTAACAAAGAGATAAAAACTTAGCCGAGTTACTGAAAATCACAAAATCCAGCTGGTTAAATAAATAATGAAATTGTGAATAAGCTGAACACAAGCATAGAAAAGTATTACATAATCATAACTAGATAAAACAAGAGTCAGACATACCTCAAAGCCTTGTCTGTCACCTGAGGATCCACATAAAGTAGGTGAGGCCAACTGACGGACACTTCATTCAGGGCTCGAATCACCAGCGATGTTACCCAGACAGAGCTTGTTTGGCTGGTTCTACAATGAATTCATAATTACAGTTCTAAAACATTGTGAATCATGTTCATCATCTTTACATGGTTAAAAGTCTAACTTACTTTTCTATTCAACTATAAAAAGCAATAAAATCTAGTCTTACTCCTTAATTTCTACGATACCTTTGGACATGAAATCTGTCATAATATTTAAAGATGAACATTTGAAACTGGCAAAATTCTATCCAACACTCAAATATTACAGTACCTACCATTCCTTTTTATCCTTAATTCATATCACAATAAAATCTGACATTCCATATAAGTTCACTGCTTTATGCTTAGAGATAATATATACCCTGGAAATCAAATTTAAAAGTCTGGGGCTAACTTAAAACAAATCTAATATGAAAAGTAGTTGACAAACCTTGGAAATGACCAGAATATAAAATCAACAAACCTGGAAATGGCCTTCAACAGGATATTTCTTTCCTAAAGGTCATTCATGAGATATGAGACTAGCTAAATTATCTGATCAAAAATTTTGCACTGAATAGTGCATTAAGTCATGTGATATGAATATGACCTAAGAGTCAAGTTACAAGAACCAAAACTAACCTGTAATACTTAAATCCACCATCCCGTGCTTGGTAGACCAGGAGTGTCTGGTAAAGTAGAGCAAGGCGTTTGAATACCTCTCGTTCATCTAGTGTCGGCTCTTGGGACATCTCCTGCCAGTGACGCATCTGCAGTACTGTTAGCAAGAAGCTGAACACCACAGGCTCACATCCAGCCTGGGATGATGACAGGACAATATCAATACAAAATATTACCGAAAGAAGGAACAGAGAAGGGGGCCAGGTGAGGATATTCCCTCAAAGGCCCAGTCCTCTGTTCTTAACGCTACCTCGCTAATGCGGGAAATGGCGAATAGTATGAAAGAAAGAAAGAAAAACTATAAAAAAAAAAAACTATAACAGTGATGTTCTAAAACAAAACAAAATCAGAAAAATTGGAAATCCACTCTATGGAATACCATATATCAGTCAACAGAAAAAAATTCTTTCAATATAATATACTAATGATAAGTGTTCAGAAAATTTTACATGGATTGATGAATAAGAGAAAGGAGATACATGTTTTTGTCAGTAAGTTTCCCTTCATGCTTTGCTACAGTAATTTCAATAATCATTAATAGATCTGATACCAATAAAAGGCCAGTTCTTTGCATTATGATTATGATTTCAGCCACTAGTCACTGTTCCATTTACTACACTGCTCTTGCCTGTCATCAATAAATCCACTGGAAACCAATCATGTCTACCAGTCATAAACTCATTATATAGTGCCCATTTTCATCATCTACCCATTCATTATGACCATAAGACCCTAGCAACATAATCTCGCCTACCACTCATTTCTTAACCATTCTCTCTCTCACTACCAATGAACATACCGTTGGCAGTCCTAAGAGGTCATGTGCCATAGCTGGGGTATTGGGCAGGACTGCACCCACTGTGTCACCAAAGACTGCTACATGGGCATCATCAGAGCCTGGTACTAATCCTTCGGACATGTTGACGTCCAGAAAAGTGAAGAAGTAAGCCCGGTTACTAAGGTCAAGCAGCAGCGATGTATGGTGCTCCTGAATGGCTCCCAGAGGCTGACAGGGGCAGAAACCATTACCCAATCATAAGAAGAAAATAGAAAAAAAAGTATAAAATATAGTTTACATGCTGCACATTAATGGTGAATCTTTAAGGTGTGTTCTGCTAATAACAGATAATTCTGTACAGCATGGTGTTATTGGTTTACTTATACAGTATGAAAGTAATTTTTTTCAAACATGAGTAGCAGCTCAGGGGCTACTATATTCATGCATTCAAACAATAATGAATTTAACAAAAATGGAATAATTTCGGTGAGACATGGTATATATCAAGGTATTAAGAAAAATGGGAAGACTTTCATTGTAATAAACAAATGGTAATCATACACAGGCACACACACAAACTTATTCAGCTGAAGCCTAACCTTACAGGTGGAGGAAACAAAAGTAATGGACTACAGCAAAACCAAGTCAAGACCTTTTTCTGGTAGGATATAATGTGCTATCTATTACAATGTGGGCAACATATATCTCATCATGTATGTGAGCTTCAACTGATGAACGGTAAGGTATATAATCTCTAACTAGATCCATTCTGTTATGACACATACAGATAAAGAAAGACAAATAAGAAAACAGAAAGATTAGCAAACTGACACTCCTGTAAAGATGTAAGGATACATTACCTCTACAACGATGGAAACCTCCTTCTGAAGCTTCTTGCCATGTAATGAGGCCTGGACAGTGACATTGACCAGTCCCAGCTGAGTGGGGACAATAGGCAGGTAAAGGGTATGGGTTTCTCCCCCTTCCACTAACACTGCATGTTCATGTTCTCCAGCTACCATGCTTCGCTTCATATGACCATTAGAAGGCTGAGAAGGGGATATCAGGACATTAGATTGTTACATGGAGGAAATCTGGATATTATAACAGGATTTTAAGAGGAGAGTTACAATAACATTAGGAGGCTGCAAGGAAGGAGTTAGAATAAAATTTTAACACTGCAGGCATGGAGCCAAGTTTATATCCCCAGACTATGAGGAAGGGACTTATCATCACATTGGATGGATCTACAGAAACAGGTTTCATTACATCAAAAGGCTACAGGGGTTGAAATAAGATCAAAATTATGAAAGGAGGGAGTATGAATAATATCAGAAAGGATACATAATAAAAATGCAGATTTATCATCATAAGGTTAATGATATCCAAACGCCTTCTGTAATGCAGATCAAATGAGACTTAGATATATAAGTATACTGCAAACATAAACAGTAATTCAGATTTAAATCTCACATGACAAGTTAATGCAATTATAACAAACCTGTACTTATGAAATGGGGCACAGTAATCCATGATGGATAATGTTCAATGAAAGAAAGCTTATCGTACCATAAGATAGGCTCAATCAATGTGCTCCAGAGAGTATGCTACATAAATTATAAGGCACAGCATACAGAAAAGGACCAACGGAGTTTTATACAGAATACTTCATAGACAATACTTTCAGGAAGAGTATTGTAATTTGCACCCTATCAAAATTATGTAGTCATGCATTTCTCTACACTGATGGTGTCAAAGAATTCAGTTCAAATGACATTCAATATGCTGACCACACTCATAGCTACTCTGTTCAACATTATCAATACAGTGACTGATACTCCAGTCACCTGACTGTTAGTAAACTAGTTACATCAAAAGCAGCCAACTACTCACATCAACTTCATCAAACCTCTGGACATTGACAAACTTGTAAGCTGGGCTATCGGCCAAGACAATGATAGCATTAATGGGGTAAGCATGGTGGTTGACTGCTGTCACACGGACTCCCACCTAAAAAAAAAGAAAACAGTAGCAAAGGTAAGGCTGTGGTACACAGCATTAACTTTTCTCTCAAATGTGAAATTATTTGGAAACCTTGGTCAGTGTTTGCTATAATGCTATGTAAAATCAACTCAAGAAAAACAATATGATTAGCACTCAATTAATTCTTGTCCAAGACAGTTTTGAAGTCATGACTATAGCTTTCACTGCATTAAATATCAAATAATCAAACATTAACTTGAATTGTTAACAATAGTAAAAATGAAAAAATTTACCAGTCTTAAATCACTGTAGTTTGGATATTGCAATAACACTCACCTGCTCCCACACCCCAACCCTAGTTGGGGCCTCTACAGATAGCCAGAACCCTGCTGAACCCTGCCATTCCACTGGCTCTTGTAGTATGGTCATGCCATGTTCTGGGTGGAGGCTAAAGGCAGAGAGTGACAAGTGTACAGGGCCATATGGGATTGGCACTCTGATGGTGGCACTACCAGAGTCTCCAACAATGACCTCCTGCCAAACCCAGGGTGGGTCATAGTGGCGTTTGAGTCTACTGGCACGATGTAAGCGGTACCAGGCCAGGTTCTCTGCTGCTGCCCCTCTTACTCCACCTAAAGGCCATAGTTCTGAATGAAAGCTGAGAAAGTGTAGCACCTAAGGCATGACTTCCTTTCTATTTCTTTTTGTCTGTTAGTCTCTCCGTCTACCACTTTTTTCCTGCCTATCTGTCTGTCTCTCTGTCTGTCTAGAGCTTTTTCTTTCTCATTCTGTTTGTTTCTGTCATCATGAATACCCTTGTGGCAAAAATATAAGAACATAATTCGAAACTGAATATCATTATAAACTACAGATGGTAAAATACATTAGTTGTTTTTACTTTGAACAATACTAAAAGTCAGTAATATTTTGATTTTAATCCTTCCAACATTGCTCATCATAAAAAAAAAATTACTATAGCCTTAAAGGAATATAATCTTCAAAATGTCTTTTGGAGATAAAAGGGTTGTAGCACTTTTCATGATATCAAAACATGGGTCAAGATATATTTATTAAAAAACTGGTTAATATTGCTTTAAAAATACTACTTATCATTAGCCTATACAAATATATGAAAAGGAGAGTGTGGGCTAAACAATCTATAAATCTAACAAATATGAAGATGTATAAGGTAAGGTAAGAATACCTTTTCTAAATGAGAGGAAAGGAACAGACAATAAAAATGTATATGTTGTTGAAGCTACTGATTTAGAATTGAAAAAAATATTAAGGTCAAGGTAAGAGAAATAAGTTTATGGCTGACTGCTCATTTTGTTTAACAATAAAGGTCTCACTTAAAGAACTAAAGAAATTCTGCAATTATTTAGTAACATACAAAATGGAAAGCTAAGAATAGTGTGTTAATATAAAAATCCAACTTGTCGATCATTCATATCCCTGCTTGTCATTATAAGTTTGAAGTAAACGTGTTCAACTACAGAAGTACAGACAAGTTAGTAATATTTACAAATACAAAGAAAAGCTAACAAAAAGCTGAAGAAACTCATGGAGAAAAATCCTTTCCAGGGCAACACTAAAATCTCTGTTTGCTTGCTTAGCTTAAAAGTAGGAATAATTTTCAATTGCTATAGAAAAAAGAAAATATGTAAAGGGGGAAAAACATCTGGCTAAGGGATACTTACATCCTTGTTCATCCACACGATCAAGACAATCAAATTTGCCATCACAGTGGGACACAGCACTGTAGCAGCCACCTAAGAGGCACTGCCTTCGCCCAGCAGTGCCCCCACAAGACCACCCTAGTGTTGGCACCACTCCATCAGACAGCACCAGTAAGTCAGCATACCTGAGAGTACAATTCTCATTAAGAGCTTAGGCTTTAACATGGAGTAATACAGAGTATAATGACATATATTCAAATTACCTGGAGACTTTGCTAGCTTCAGCATATTGAAATCAAGACAGCCATAACTGATGGTAATGAAAATGTGAAAATATGTTTGGAAATTACAGTTTGCCTTATGCTACACTTTGCACAGTTAAAATGGATCATAAAAATGCATGGATAACCTCAATGTATTAAGAGTATATGGACATATTGTCAATTTCTAAATGAACCAAAAAAATTGTATAAAGAAAACTTGAATTGTCTGGCATTTAAGAAATGCTAGAGATATTAACCTGTCCTCCTAAACTTTCCCCTCAATCTTCTCTGCCTCCTGATTCAAATGTGCTCCTTCCTTCATACTTCCCAGTGTCCTAAGTTTTCAATGTTTTTTCAACTCTCTGTCTCCAACCTTGTCTCTTCCTTACCATCTTCCTTGCTCTCCCTATATTCTCACCCTTCCCTTTTCTATCAAACTGTTCACACTCCATGTCTTCTTAACCTCTTTGTGGTTTTAAAACTCACTGTTCCTATAGCCTTCCTAAATCCCCCTAAGCTGTCCTGTCCTCTTCAAATTCCCCTTTTATTCTACCTTCCTTTATCAACTCAAGCCCTCCCTGTGCCCGAGCCAGCAATCTACCAAGACAGACAACACTTATAGTGTGTCTACTGATCAATGAATCAATATTCTATTTATACTGCAACTGGTATGGAATTCAGACCTCCATCTCCATATTCTAGACACAAGACTCGCAATAAAAACGTAAAAGAAATAAGTGCTGTACTCAACTAAGAAATCTACAAAAGTGGATGGATATTAACTTTGAAAAAGACACGGAATACTCTATTTATCGTTATTCATGACAGAATAGCAGGCAGGATGCTGCCTAGGGAATAAAGCACAAGCATCAACTCTGATATGAAAAATGTGAACAAATCAGTAATATCAACACTAACCAAAACACGGGCATCATTCTACAGAACTAGGTCTATATCTCAAAAAATGCTTTAAGTATAATATTCCCTATGTAAGATGCAATACTACAGAACTTTCTGACATAATACACAAAACAAGAAACATAATGAACACAATAGATATGTCTGGACTTGATATTTTAAGTTTTTGTATGACTAGTTATGGAGTTGTTTTGTGATAAACTTTTAATCAGCCTGTCTACCAACAACTGTCAGCCTGAGCCACCCTGTCAGAAGGTAGGTGTATTTCACAACTTTGTCAACACTGATCTTCAGCAAATCAACACCTAGGCCATTATCATGTCTCAGTGTACATAGTCAGGGCAGATGCATTCTCGTGGATCCATAACTCAAAGAGTTCTGTTTAACCAACGAGAGTTGATGAGTCAAAACTGAGTAGCACTAATATCAGTAGAGACGAGGTACATAAATGACGCCAAATAAGATGCCAGTCACAAGAAGCGCAAAAAGTGAACCCATTCTTGTTGGCAGCTCACGAAGCAGGAGTGGAACGCCAAGGTATTAAGAGGATGCTATGGGCTTTGCTCTCTAGGGTACAACTGACTATTGTTCTTAACCGGGGTTTATATGGCTCCCCGAAGGTCTGGGGATAATGGATATTTATATTGCTTAGATTGTATGGCTCTGGTCTTCCATTTCGACCCTCCCCTTCCCTTTAACTCTGCCTCCTGTCCTCTTAACCCTACTGCCTGTCCCTTTAACCCTGCCTGTCCCCCTTAACCCTGCCTCTCCCCTCAACCCCCGCCGTGGTACAGCTGGGAGGGAGGAGATAATGGCGGAGTTAATGAGGCGTAAAATGCTTCGTTACGATGGCAGCTAACAGATGATAAGGTTACGAGAGAGAGAGAGAGAGAGAGAGAGAGAGAGAGAGAGAGAGAGAGAGAGAGAGAGAGAGAGAGAGAGAGAGTTCAAATTAAGGTCAATCTACTCGTTAAACTTCCATGAACGGTATTTTCGAAGTATCTCAAAATAAACTTAAGTTTTCATTCCAGGTGGCGGCCATCGTCTGAGCCACACATCTTCCATTACTACAGAAGCAACACTTTGAAAAAGACCCACTGTAGCGCCACTATATCAACCAGGCTGCTAGCATCAGCTTGATGAAAAAGGTATAATATTTACACACACACACACACACACACACACACACACACTACGTCGCATATATTGTTTTTTTCACCACCACTCTCAGCATCCATACGCGTCAGGTGTGGCTGTCATGACATAAACTGTATGGGACAGTATTAACCGATACATGACCATGTATTACTGTATTCCACGTCGGAGTGCAAGCGTCCATGTGGATTTATGCATTTCCATTCGTTACTCCTGCAGTACAAAAAGAAAAAAAAAAAAGATGAGAGAAACATAGGGAAAAGCTTACACGGTTCTGGGGCAGACCAACCCCCCCTAAATTCCCCCCCCCCCCCCCCTCGTGGGTGTTAATCTGGTGGAGTCGTTTGTGTCCGTCTGTCATCTGCCAATGGCGTGCGTTGGTGGAGGGGGGGAGATGGCTTCAGGCTCCCTGATGACCCATTCTTACTGGTTCTTCATCCGGGATATATTGCCAAGCTGCTGATTCGTGATTGGCTCATCCAAACGACCAACCAGCAGCGTTCCGGAGAGCGACTCTCTCTCTCTCTCTCTCTAGCCAGACTTATGTACTATGGTGCCTTTCCAAGAAATTTATTATTACTCGTTGTAGTCTTTCGTATTTGTTAATCCTTTCCTCTCCATATTTATTTATTGTTGTCTGTTAAGTCTCAATCATATTTTCTAATCCTTTCCTGTCCATCTTTTTTTAATCTTTTTATTCTCTTGTTTCCGTTTTCTATGTTCTTTCAACCCTTGGGTAATATTCCATTCTCTTGTTTTATCCCCTTTTCACGTGATTGGTTTATTTTATACATTTTCTCTATCAATTTCATTTTTTTTTGAATCACTTACATGTTTTATCATCCTTTTCCTATTCTTCATTGCCTTTATCTGCTGTTCCTACGCTTCCCATTTCCCATTTTCCTCCACTTCATTGTGCTCCCTTTCCGTCCCGAAATTCCCATTTTCTGTCATTCCTCCATTTTCTAGTCCAATTGGCAGGGAAAACTACGCCATATAGCACTAATACTATACATCATTGCAGTACTCTAGCAGAAACTCTACCTTTTTACGCGTCAAACACTATTAGTAATCTAGAAAAAATATATCTACCTTAAAACATTATGTTTAGTAACTGAATATAAAGTAGATAGTGAGTTATCGGTTTTGAAGACGACGCCTCTCTCACCAAAGAGAATATTGCAATTCCACATTAAGGAAGATTTACTTTACGTTAACAATTAGATAAAGTTTTTCGTATTGGGAGAGTTGGATGAAATTTACAATTATGGCCCTGGATTTTTTTTTTTAAATGCGTTGTTTAATTTCAAATGTCTTTCATAAAAATGGTAAACCTTATCATCGATGATAATATGACGAATTTGAAAGAGAGGGCAGAAAGGGAAAAAAGAGAAGCTATTCTAGCCGCAAAAAGTGATAAGAAAACCCATAGAAAGGTGTTCTACATCTCCGGGTCAGGGGGTGAGAGAGGGAGTTACTCACGCGAAGGTAGCGTTGGGGTCGACGCCTGGCGAGGCGCGCGGGAGGTGCAAACGTGGGGATCGTTCGGTACCCCACATGCTCCAGGGGTGAGGGGAGGTTCTAGCACCCTCCTGGTGGGAGGATGTGGGTTTTACCAGCGAAGTAGGTGGGTCGACGATGCGGGGCGGCGAGGCAAACAGTTCCGGTCATATAATTCCGTTTCAGACACCCTTACTATCGCTACAGGACCTGGACGCCAATATCGTCCAGGACATATCGGTACGATTGTGGTTACGGACCATATTACATGGTTACATGATCGGTACAGACCATATTACGGTCACATAATAATTCGTTACAGACTACATCACGGTTACATAATCGTTACAGACCATATTACGGTTACAAAATAATTCGTTACAGACCATATTTCGGTTACATAATCGTTACAGACCATATTACAGTTACATGATGAAGATTCCTATCATGTGATAAAAGTATCAGAAATAATGACAAGAGCAATAGTTTACATACTGACGTTAAGGTTAGGCTATTACAGTAATGAATAGGCAATTAGGAATTAGTTTAATGAATGGGCTAGTTAAATAAATAGGCTGCTATCTTGCGATAGATGCCCATTCATTTATAATGACGCAAATCAGCTTGTCAGACATTCATACAACTCAATCCATGCCTGAAATGATTACAATGACAAATTCTCTATTTGTTAATGAAACAAGTAATTACTCCCACAATGAAACAAGTAATTACTCCCATAATGAAACAAGTAATTACTCCCATAATGAAACATGTAATTACTCCCATAATGAAACAATTACTCCCATAATGAAACAAGTAATTACTCCCATAATGAAACAAGTAATTACTCCCATAATGAAACAAGTAATTACTCCCATAATGAAACAAGTAATTACTCCCATAATGAAACAAGTAATTACTCCCATAATGAAACAAGTAATTACTCCCACAATGAAACAAGTAATTACTCCCACAATGAAACAAGTAATTACTCCCACAATGAAACAAGTAATTACTCCCATAATGAAACAAGTAATTACTCCCATAATGAGACAAGTAATTACTCCCATAATGAAACAAGTAATTACTCCCATAATGAAACAAGTAATTACTCCCATAATGAAACAAGTAATTACTCCCATAATGAAACAAGTAATTACTCCCATAATGAAACAAGTAATTACTCCCATAATGAAACAAGTAATTACTCCCATAATGAAACAAGTAATTACTCCCATAATGAAACAAGTAATTACTCCCATAATGAAACAAGTAATTACTCCCATAATGAAACAATTACTCCCATAATGAAACAAGTAATTACTCCCATAAAGAAGAGTAATTACTAATCCAAGGTCATCTTGTCTGGGGAAACACAAATATCCAGCAACTGTTTCACGAACCTGATGAAGCGCAGACAGACTGCGCAGACAGACTGCGCAGTCAGGTACGGTTGCTCTCGTGGGGTTAATCTAGAGCTTTATAAAGGCAACTGTAACTATTATACAGTGAATAGTCTGGCCTGAGCATGGGAGACAGATGGTCTCCATGACCTCCCGCTGTTCTCTGGGCCCAATGAGCAACAACCCTAGACCTATGAACCTTCGGAAACTACTTTCCTAGGGTGAGTGAGGCTTCGAACCCTTGATTTGTGAGACTTCGTAACTCTCGTAAGGCCTCGAATTACTAACA